>NC_056744.1:566853611-566953611 GCF_019279795.1 Protopterus annectens | reverse complement strand
TTCATCAAGGATACACACACCTCCAGGTTAGTGGCGCAGCACAATGCATCAGAGATCACCCATGTGCAACTAACAATGGGCAAAACTGCAATCCAAATTGTAGCTTGCTACAGATCACCCACCATGGCCCAGGACACCCATTCTGCATTTCTGGAGACACTGGGAAATATGAAGGTCCTACCAAACACCTTAATACTGGGTGATTTCAATTACCCAAACAAACTGGGAGAACTACTCAAGTACTAACTCCTTTGCCCAACGCTTCCTAGAATTTATAAACTGGAACGCCCTGGATCAACTGGTCAACACCCCCACCAGAGGGAACATATTGGACCTTGTCATCACCAACATGGGCGACCGGTGTTCCACACTGGAGGTCAACCCCTCAATGGTTAGATCAGATCATGGACTACTCACTCTGGATATCCACATTCCACCCCCACCCCAATCAAGGAAACCACCATGAAAAACTTTTTAAAAGCAAATGTTACTTAAGACAGAGGTGGAAAGGTTCACAGCCCCCATGCTAAAGGACAATGCTGTCCAAGCTGCTGAAACCTTTACAAAGGCACTCTGAGCATCTGCAGGAATGCATGGATCATGCTATCCCAAGTAAAACAAAGACTCACTCCCCCAAGAAAAAGAAACCAGCCTGCTGGACCCCTGCCATAAACAAGCTCGCAACAGGAGGAAACTAGTACAGAAAAGAGTAAAATCCCAAGAAGGAAAGACATCCCTGATCAGCAAGAAACTACAATCCCTCATTAAATCATCCAAGGCTAGTTTTGAAAGAAAAATTGCCAATGACGCCAAAGATAACCACAAAGTGTTCCTTAGCCATGTCAAGAACTGAAGTGGAAACACTCTGATCTGCTCTGAGTTAGTGCAGAATGGCACAAAATACACTGAACCGACTGATATTGCAAACATTCTGGCAGACAGGTTTAGTGTAAACTTCACCCCCCTCTCACCCCCTAAAGGGCCCATAACCATACCAGAAGAATGTAGGGCCCAGTCAATCACTGACAGGTTAAAACAGCCCTATCCAAAGCCAAAAACACAGCTTCAATGGGACCAGACGGTGTCCCAGGCTGCGTCTTACAAGAGCTCCAAAATGAACTAACCTCTCACCTAAACACACTGTTCAAACTCAGTCTCTCTACAGGCTACATACCCACAGTGGCGCACAGCAACAGTTATACCACTCCACAAAGCTGGAGCCACAACTGACCCTGGGAACTATCGCCCTATAAGCCTGACTAGCCTGGTCTGCAAGGCTGTGGAACGCATCTTCATGGAACTCTAACAGAGACATTAGGAACCACCTAACCTTAGACCCTACCCAGTTTGGCTTTAAGGGCAGATCATGCCTCCTAAACCTGGTGGACTTTTGAGACTGTTACCAAGGCAATAGATGAGGGAAAGGAGGTCCACACAGCCTACTTAGACCTCACAAAGGCTTTCAACACCATTCCACATTCTAGTATTCTAGACAAGCTCACCAGCTTGAACATAAACCCCTACGTCACGAGATGGGTTGCCAACTGGCACATGGATAGAACCCACATGGTGAGAGTTGCAGGCTCTACGTCTGACTCTAAACCGGTTACAAGTGGCGTCCCCCAGGGCTCGGTCCTAGGACTCCTCTTGTTCAGTATATACTCAGAGGTACAGGCAAGCATAGGACTATGGCTGACCAAGTTCGCAGACAACTGCAAACTAGGCGCCATAATTGATTCTCTGGCTGATACAGCTACCCTCCAGATGGGTCTCACTGAGACGGATACCTGGTGTCAAAATCATGGCCTCAAGTTAAATGCCAAAAAGTGCATAGTCATCCCCTTTGGAAAAAACCAAGTACCTGCGAACTACCACATAGGTGGTAGTCCCCTAAATACAGAAAATGTAATAAGGGATCTGGGGACCCTAGTAGATAGTAATCTCTCCTTTGATAATCACATTGCCAAGGTGGTTAGAAAATCCTTCTATGTGGCCCACCTAATCACAAAAGTTTGCATCTAGAACGAGAGGTTATTGTACCCTCTCTACTCATCACTCATTAGACCCATCATAGAATACAACACCCCATTTGGGATGTACCTTACAAGACACCTGCAACAGCTGGAAAGGCCACAAAAGTACCTCACCAAGAGGATTACTGGCTTCAAACAGATGCCCTATGCAGCCCGACTCAGGAAACTTCAGCTGTACTCTGTTGCATACCGCCTACTCAGAGGTGATCTCTGCCTGACATACAAAGCCATGTCCAACCTAGAATTGATGGACATGCTCCACCTAAAAAAAAAAAAAAAAAAAAAAAAAAAAAAAAAAAAAAATCCCGGACAGCCACACGCTCTAGAGATATAAACCTCACCACAACGATAAACAGGACATGCCGGAGGGATATATTCCTATCCCAGAGACTCCACATGCTTTGGAACAGGATTCCAATATACATCAGGCAGAGCCCCTCACTAACACTAAGAAACCCTGACAAGTAGATAGAAAATTTACCCTGGGGATCACTGCAGTGGCTCTGCTGGACAGAGACACAGGGAACTAATCTAACGGGGGGGACGAAAGCAAACACATTGTGGCTAGGCTTTATAAATGCCCTTGGGCAGATATAGCCTAGTACTTGCCTATGAACCTATAACGATAACAGTGATGGTAATTTTACAAATGTTCGCTATATGACTAGGTTTAGTAGATGTAGTGATAGGATTAGTTAATAACTGGAGTATACTTAGAAGTTTCCCTGGTTTGAATATCATTACTCAAACCATTGCTCACATATAGATAATGTAGCAACTTTAAGGATAGGTTGTGCTACAAAGATTTAAGGGAGAAAAAAAACAAAATAGTTAAACATGGTACTTTTGCCTGCCATAATTGTCATAGTTGCGCATTTAGAGAGAACACAATCCTAATAAGCTTTTCACATTTCGATGTTCAGCTATTATGCAATACGAATATTACATATTTGGCTACCTGTATAAAATGTACATGTTTTTATGTAGGCAAGTCCACCAGACGTCTGAAAGATAGGATCATAGAACATAACGGAGATAAGAAGGGGAATATTAAAGTACAGTTTTGTACCTACCATAAATGTAGATGTTCGAGGATCCACATTGCTGCAGTCCTTACTATTGGGTAGTCCGCTGTCCAGTCGGCCCGAATACCAGAGTATATGGCTGACGTCGGTCAGGGCGCATTAGACTGACGTCAGTACGTCAGGGTACTAATGCGCATGACCGACGTCATATCCTCAGTCTTTTCTTGCCCCAGATGTCAGAAGACCCTAAAAAGACAAGGCCCAAAATACCTGCACCAAAATTATGTACAATATATACAAAAATATATATACAAAAATATCAACATATAACCTCACCTACACAACCACCCCTAAACACAGAGGGGAAGGAGGGAGGGTAAATTGGACTGCAGCAATGTGGATCCTCGAACATCTACATTTATGGTAGGTACAAAACTGTACTATGTTCTTCGTTCCACATTGCTGCAGTCCTTACTATTGGGTAGAATCCCAAAGCAGAGGTAAGGGAGGCTGGCAAATCATAAAGAAGTAGGAGCTGACAACATGCCTTGCAAAACAGCTGTGGCAAAACCAGCCCTAGACTTAGAGTAGATAGGAAGGTGATAATGCTTAGAGAAAGTATGCACTGAACTCCAAGTAGCTGCCTCCAAAATATCCTTAGTTGCCACCCCTTAGAAATGCTGTTGAAGTGGCAGTAGCCCTAGTGGAATGAGGCCTAATCCCAGCTGGAATCTCCTTGCCATGATGGGAATAACAAAATGCAATGCAAAACCCAATCCACCTAGAAATAGTTTGTTTTGACACAGGCTTGCCCTGCGAACTCAAAGCAAAAGAAACAAACAACTGCTGAGACTGCCTAAAATCCTTAGTCCTGCTTAAATAATAACGCAATTGCCTGTGTACATCTAAAGTGTGCAAAATCTTTTCCCCTTTATTTTGGGGTCTGCATAAAAAGTAGGCAAATGAATAGTTTGGTTTAAAGCCACACTAGAAACCACCTTAGGCATAAAGGAAGGATTAGTGCGTAATGATACCCTATCCTTATGGAAAATCAAAAGGGCTCTACTGCCATAAGGGCCTGCAACTCAGACACCCTTCTTGCAGAAGTAATAGCCAACAGAAAAGCAGTCTTCCATGACAAGTATTTCAATTCAGCAGTAGCCGCAGGCTCAAAAGGTTGTAGAGTAAGTTTTTCCAACACAAAATTGAGATCCCAAGCAGGAGTAGGAGCTCTAATGGGGGTCTTATATTCTTTGCCCTCTAGGAAACTGCTTGAACAAAGGATGCGAAAACAATGGTGGGTCACAATCATAGTGAGCTGAAATTGCTGCAGCATGAATCTTAATGGAAGAGAAGGACAAACCTTTGTCCAATAACTCAGTAAGATATTGAAGAGCCACACTCAAATTAGGCTCAGAAACCTCCAAATTCTTTGCTGTACTCCAAAATAAAAATCTCTTCCATTTTTCTGTGTACACTTTCCTTGTACTAGGTCTTCTAGCTTCCATAATCACATTTAAAACTTGTTGAGGAAGTTGAGACCTGCTGTGTTTCAACACAGAATATGCCAGGCTGTTAGATGAAGAGAGTGAAGCTTGACATTGAGCAGATGACCGTCCTTCTGAGATAACAGATGAGGAATCAAAGGTAAAGGCCATGGAGGCTTCCTTACCAGACTCCTTAGTAGTGGGTACCAGTGTTGCCGAGGCCAATCTGGAGCTATCAAAATCATCCTTGGCTTGTCTTGTCTGACTTTTAATAGCACCTTTGGAAGAAGAGGCAGAGGTGGAAAGGCATACACATGAAGGTTTTTCCAACTGAAAGACAGAGCATCCACTTTCCAAGCTGTGCGATGAAACCCCTTTGTGCAAAACTTTGGCAGCTGGTGGTTTAGTGGAGAAGCGAACAGATCTATGTCTGGAGTTCCCCATGACACTGTCAATTTCTGAAATACATGAAGATCCAGTTTCCACTCGTGGGGATCCATGATTTGTCTGCTTAACACATCTGCTAAGGAGTTCTGTGCTCCTGGCAGAAACCTTGCCTGAAGAGTTAGTTGCAAGCTTAGCGCAGTCTCCCATAAAATCATTGCTTGCCTGCATAGAGGATAAGAATGTGTTCCCCTTGCTTGTTGATGTACCACATGACAGTTGTGTTGTCTGTTAGAATCAACACCTGCCCTGGAAGAAGTAACTCCTTGAAAGCCATTAATGCAAACTGGACTGCTAACATCTCCTTCATGTTGATATGTAGATGCTGTAGTCTGGCAGGCCACTTGTCTTGTATCCACTTTCCATTTAGATGAGCTCCCAAGCAATGTCCGAGGCATCTGTCGTTAAAATCTGACTCGCCTCTGGCCGGGTCACAGAGAGTCCCTTGTTTAGGTGACATTCCTGAGCCCACCACAAAAATTCTTTTTGAAGGCAAGGTATTATTTGAATGACAGTGTCCAAATCCTGGCAGTGCTGTGTCCATACATTTTGAGATACCATTGTAGCTTCCTCATATGCAGTTTGGCATTGGGAAGCACCAGAATACAAGATGCCATGAACCCTAATGCTTGAAGGACTGTCCTTGCAGTCAGCACGGACTGATGAGATAGTTGATGGAAGTAAAGTGATAGACTCTTTTGTTTGTCCGGGGTTAAAAAGGCCATCTGGGCTGCTGTATTCAGTCTCACACCCAGAAAGCACATGTCTTGAGAGGGTACTAGACTGGACTTTATTTCGCTTCACAGAATACCCTAGGCATCTTAGCACTGCTATAACATATTCCAGATGCTGTAGAAGGTCTTCCTTTTCTTGAGCCAGAATCAGGCAGTCGTCCAAGTAAGGATAGATTTGAATTCCTTGTAGCCTGAAGTAAGCTATCACTGGAGCCAGAACCTTTGTGAATACTCTGGGCAGTAGATAAGCCAAAGGGCAATGCAGAGAACTGATAATGAGAATTTCCAGCTCGAAACCGCAGATACTTCCTGCAACTTAGCCTTATAGGCACATGAAGGTAAGCTTCCTTGAGATCTAAAGTTACCATCCAGTGATCTTTGCCCAGCAGAGGTAAAAGCTGTTGTAACGTCAACATCTTGAACTTGGGAATGTCCAGATAAGTGTTGTGGAGAGATAAATCCAAAATTGGTCTCCACGTGTTCCCCTTCTTTGGTACTAGGAACAGGCGAGAATAAAATCCTAGGCCCCTTTCTGATACAGGGACTGGCTGAATGGCCCCCATCTGGAGTAACTGAGAAATTTGCTTGTGAGCCTCTTTTCTTTGTGGAGGAGGAATGTCTGGCATGCCTTTGAAAGGGGGCAATGTATGGAAATAAAACCTGTAACCGTGGTGAATGATATCCAACACCCATCTGTCTTGAGTAATTAAATCCCAATTTTCTTTGAAAAGAGACAGTCTTCCTCCCAAAGGAGCTGCCAGACGAGAATCTACTGGCAGCTGAAAAGGCAGGTCATTGGGTCTGTTTACGAAAGGACTGACCCCTGCCCTCACCAGAAGTCTGAGCAGGTGAACTCCCTGTTCTAGGCCTAAAAGAACCTTGAGCTCTGCCCCTACCACGTCTAGACCTACCCCTAGACTGGGAATCATAAGCAGGATATGTCCACCCCTTAGCAGGCCAATTTCTACTAAACTTGGCTGCACCTGCAAAAATCTTTAACAGTTTGCATAGACTTAGCTTTGTCCTCCATTTTCTTTAAAACTGCTTCCACAGGCGAACCAAACAACACATCAGACTGTAAAGGAGCATCCAAAATCCTTGTCTTAACATGCTCAGCTAAATTCTGATCCCTCAACCAGGCATGCCTGCGAAGAACAGAACTAGTGGCAGCCACCCTCGAGGAGGCCTGTACAGCATCAAAACCACATTGCAAAGAATGCTTACCCACTTGTTCAGACACATGAACCAAATCCAGCAACTCTTTACACTCAATACCTTCCGCCAAAGCATCCACCTTAGATTTCAATTGTGAAAGGAGATAATTTTGATATTTTAGCATGTGAAACTGACAATTCAACGCTCTCATGGCTAGAGTGGAAGAAGTATACACTTTCTTACCCCACCTATCCAAAGCCCTTGCCTCTTTATCAGTGGGAACAGGATTTTTAACCACAGAGGCCTTAACACCTTTAGGCCCCTGAGAAACAGTTTCTGGGTCCGCCCTAGGACTCTTAAACAAATACTTATGAGCTTCGGGCACCCTATAGTACCTATCAGGTTTAACAGGAGCAGGAGGCAAAGAGTCAGGGTTCAGGGAAGCCTCTGCAAAACATCTTCCACCACATTCAACACAGGAGGTATAGCTAAGGGCCTATGCTGGGGTAAAAACAAGAATTCCCTAAGCCTTTTCCTGGAATCAGAGTAATCCTGGCCTTCCCATTTAAAGTGCTCCCTCATGGAATGCAGAGTCTCTGAAAATGAGAAATCCTCAGGAGGAGAAGCTGTAGGAGTGGAATCATCCACATCAGAATCAGAATAAGGAGGATACTCCTGCAAATCTTCCGCAGAAGACTCAGAAGCCTCTGAACACTGTTCAAAACTATCAAACTCGGTTCCACCCTAGGCCTCTTATCAGGAGGGGCATAGAACCTCTAATCATAGTAATCAAATCTTCTGCCATTTTAAGCATATGTTTCTTAGGTACAGAACCCGAAATGCTAGGAGAAGCCCCCACTGAAGCTGAACTTGGCCTACCTCTCAAAGAAGTTTTGGCAACAGAAGGAGAGGCTCTAACTACCTTGGGAAGAGAGGGAAGAACAGTTACCTGAGAAGCCCCTCAGCCTGGCCTACCTCCTGAGAAGGCACATCCTGTAACAGTAAAGTTTCTGCCTGAGACTCCATAGAAACTCCTGGCAAAACCTCTGGCTCCACTGAGCCTTCTAAAGAACCGACGTCCGGGACTGCCGGTTCATCAACCCTAGGCTTCGCTGTTTTGTCCTTGCGCTTCTTGACGAAGCGGGCCGGAGCATCCGACGGCATTTTATAATTGCAACGCTTCCCAAACACTAACCTGGCACAGTCTAACCTCCTCTTAATAGTGCGTTTGTTAAACCTAGCACAAGAGCGGCATCCAACAACGTCGTGCTCAGGCCCTAAACAAGGTATACACAAGGTATGGTAATCCCTATGAGGTATCTGTTTCCCACAAGAAATACAGTTATTCACTTTTTCTGACATCCGGTTAAATACTGAGGCAAGAAAAAACCAAAATGTTCCCCAACGGGGTACTTAGCCAATTCTGATTCGGTCTGAAACTCCGGTTTCGGAAATATTTCAGAACGCCAACCTGCACTCGCAAAACTGCTTCTGCATCGGACCATGCGGCAAAAAAGACTGAGGATATGACGTCGGTCATGCGCATTAGTACCCTGACGTACTGACGTCAGTCTAATGCGCCCTGACCGACGTCAGCCATATACTCTGGTATTCGGGCCGACTGGACAGCGGACTACCCAATAGTAAGGACTGCAGCAATGTGGAACGAAGAACATCTCCCTAGCTAAACACGTATCTGAAAATGTAACTCCGTTTTAAATTCAGGGTTATGGAAGTCATGATAAACTCTTTTAGAAGGGGAGATTTGAAAACACATAACTTCAATGGATACTATGCCTACAAGCTGAACATCCACCAGGTTTAAATCAAATTGTCTCAAACCGGTTTTAAAATTAAAACAAATGGCTGCTTAATGCGATTATATAGAAGTTTTGAGTTCATTATATATATATGGATGCATGCATATAGTGTTTTATTTTTTTTAGGGTTTATTATTGTGGTTAATTATTTAATTGGCTGAGAGATGTAATTGATGTATATATAAAATTGCTAACTTTATGGCAAATGTTAAGCACTGAGGAAGGGTACTTGATACCTGAAAGCTTTGCTGCTTTTATTAAACTTGTTGCTGTGTTACATTGGTGTTAGCTGCTTTGTTTTTGGATCACTGGAACTGGAGCAGCCGACAGCGAGCTTCAGGTTGACTAAACCTGGGTGCATGATCCCTGAGGGATGCCATGATCAGATCCAGACAGGGGAATCAAACTTGGCGAGGCCAGAAAGGGGCAATGACCTTAAGCTCCCTAGCAGTCAAGCTTTCTGAATGAATTTTGGAAATGGATGGAAGTGGAGGATAAGCACAGTAGAATGGAGGGCCAAGCATGAACTAGAGCATCTTGGGGGACTCCCCGGAGGGGGGTTCAGAGTAAAAAAACTCACTGAACTTCATGTTGGAATGAGAGGCGAAGTGATCGCAACAAGGTTGACCAACTTTAGAAAGATCTGTTCTGCTACTGATGTATTCAGGGACCAATCGTAAAGCATAAGAATAGATCTGCTGAGCCTGTCCGCCAGTATGTTGGACCTCCCCGGAATGTGCATTGCCACCAGAAAGTGACCAGAGATCACCCACTCCCACAATCTCATGGCTTCATGACAAAGGGGTCAAAATCTGGTCCCCTGCTGTTTGTTGATGTACCAGACTATAGACATTGGATGGCAATTCCTTGGAGAAGATGGGCGTGTAGAGCTTGCAACACTGCCCTCGTATCCAGGACGTCGATATGCAGATGGGTTTCCAGGGAAGACCATGCAACCTTCAGGGCTGTCACAAAGGTCTATTTGGGACAGAGTCCTGAGACCCTTGGTTCCTTGGGCCCATCTGCCACAAGGGTGGCATTGTATCCACCCCTCTGCCACTGGGGGAAGGAAAGTCCCGAGTGTCATGAGAAAAACCCCGACACTTCCGGAACCACATCTTCACCCCATGTAGACTCCTGGAAAAGGATAGTTGCGGGGTTGAGAAGCGAATCCCGACAGCAGACAAGGTCTTCCCATCTTTCTCATTCTGGACCAAGGTGTCTCTGAATGGCCTTCCCAAACAAAGTGGAACCATCATAGGGGCATTTTAAGACACCTTGAAGGGCACATAGCCAGAGCCAGGAGCGGCGCCTGATGGCTACTCTTGTTCCAGCCACCCTAGAGGCACCTTCAGTAGTAAGCGATTGGAGCCTCATTGAAGTATTGGAAACGGAAGTAAGGGTGGCCATACGGTGGAACACCTTCTCTGCTGACATGGACCCTGGGGAAGACTGTGACCTCTTTGGCCAGATCCCGCTGCAGTCTGACTACATGTGCCATATAATTCACAACACGTAATGCAAAAGTGGCAGAGGCGCAAATCCGCTTCCCAAAACGGTCCGTGGCACGTGACTTGTGGTCTGGCAGATGGACCAAAGAGCTCTCCTGAATGAGTCCTTTCTTGGTGGCCACAACCACCATGGCATCTACTGGGGTTCCCTTCGACCAGTGGTGCCCATCAGATGGAGCACTGAGAACTTTGTCCAGGCACTTGGGAATAGGCTCAAATGTGTCTGGTTCCTTCCATGCCCTGGATGAAATTAGTTCAACAGGATCTGTAGGAGGGGACACCAAGGAAGTAGATGGTCCTGTGCCAAATGCCTCCAGGAACACAAACTCATCTGGGTTGGGTTTTTGGGTAGACCACCTCCTATGCTGGGGCAGGATTTCTATGATGTCTCTGAAGGAGATATCTGGGGCGATCGGGGAACCCTCCCCTTCCTCTAAGTCAGTGTCTTCTGTGAGGGACTCCAAGTGCCTCCTTTTTCATATAAGTTTGAGGGTGTTCCTCAGGGGGAGTTTCTGGGGGGGACCTCAGGAAGCTCCCAGGGGAACCTCCTGGGGCAGAGTGGTGACAGGCTGTTCCTAAGAGAGCAGAATGGTGGATTCTGGGCCAGAAAACACTCCACCACATCAAAAGCAAAGTGTGAACTAATCCTAGTAGCAGAGGAGAGTAAAACTGGACCCACCACCCTCTGTGCCAAAGGGAGAGCTGGATCAGAGCCTCCAGGTCAAGAAACTCCAAGTGGAAGAGCCAACTCCAAAAACCTTGAAGCGACACCATCTCCTCAGATCCAGCGGAGAGACTATGGCTCTGAGAGTCAGATGGCTCCTAAAGTGTCCTAGCAGAGTTACTTAGGGCAATGGTTGGCATAGAAGTACCTGGGACCACTGGCACCAACCCTCACACTGCCTGGAAACCTTGGACCTGATGGCTCTAAAACTGGGGGGTCATATTGCAGAACAAACAATGGGAAGGAAAGTAGACTGCATGCCCCCAGCCCAGGAGGGGGAGGGAGCAGGCAAGACTCCCATCTTGATCTGGGTCTGGATAAACTTCCACATTATCCTGTCCACCTCAGCTTTGGAAAGGCAACACATGGAATAAATGGAAGACACTGACCCAGGCCTGCAGTGGCACCAAGGGGAGGCAGAAAGGAGTGAGAGGCTGTGGGAAACCTCTAGTGAAAAACGGAGACTATAGTCAAGGCAAGCCTCAGCCGGAGGTTCCTCAAGAGAAGCATGGGCTGCTTCTTAGGCCTATCCTGGTCTTTGGGATGAGACTTCACCCCATCTCCCCAGGCTTCTTAGAGGGAGGTTAGAGTCCCAGAAGCCGGGGTAGAGGAGGCAGCAGCCTCTGAAGGAAGGAGGCCCTTAAGAAATAACTTGTTCCTCCTCTCAAGGAACGTGTAGGGATTGAAGCCTCTAGATGCTGTACCCCTAAGCACAACAGTGTGGCCAGAGGTGTTCAACTTGTGGCCACACAACACTTCCTGAAGCCTGGCTTAGGTAGTTCTGCCATGCTAAAGGAAACACACTAGAAAGATAAAATACTTTTTTTTTTTAGAAACTGACACACAGATGGGGTACATAAGGAAAGACACTGAGGTATAGAAGGTAGAAAGAAAAATTTACTTGCACAGAAAACACTATAATGCTGAGGAAACTTTAGCTGCAATCCACACTGCTCTTTCACAAGCAGCAAACGAGATCTGGGAAGGAGGAAGACTGGTATTATGGGTAGGGGAGGAGCTTGGATCTGATGCTGGAATGCGACCGTATTCCCACAGGTTGAAGACAGAAATGAAAACTTCAGATCCATTCACGAATACAAATAGATAAAATGTCAGCCTTTCAATATGAAATTGAAAAAATACCAGGTTTAGTAAAAATTTAAGATTTAGCCTGAGTAAAAATGCCAAATAACTTGCATATGTATACTGCATCCATAATAGTAAAAAGTAATAGCAGCCTTACCTTTTTGAATGGGTTTAATGCTAAAATCATTAATACCTAGAACTGTTGCATTAAGTCAGAACTGCCAAAAAAACCTTGCATTGTTCCAGTCGAAGTTCCCAGTTTCCTCCTCCAGTACACACTGGGACTTTTGTTTCCTAAAATCTTTGCATAAAAAAGAGCATTTGTAGTTTGTGCTTTTTTTCATAGCATACATGTGTTAAGTCTAGTTTTAAGAGGGCCAGTGTTGAACTACGTTAAACACCATTTTCCATTGCATACCTCCATTTAGGCAGCCAGCATCCCTTGTGGCAGAAGAGAAACCTTGTAAAGGGTCAATTTATCAGGTTAAGAAAGGTAGTGTCAGATATGTTTCAAGAGGAGGGACCCAAGCTTTGTGGTCTATTCAAGATCATTGATGCCCATTCCTAGTTGGTAGGCAAGTGGTTTGCATGGGCAGAGAAAAAGGAATACGGAATATGGGCCGCTCATATGGAACCCATATTGTATACACAAGAAAGCAAAAGATGACTAGCACAAGCTATGGTAATTCAATATAATGGGATGTTTACTCTCATCAGCAAGCAATAACCAGTCATTGGAACATTTTGGCACCCTTGGATTGATGGACCAGATTGGGTAAAAAAAGCAGGTGTATAAAGTGTAAAAACCTTATTTTTTGCTGGAAAATAGTGTTAAGTCACCAAAAAAAAAATGAGGGTGAAAAGCTGTGGGGCCTGCAAGCAATGTAGAATCATCTTACAAGGCTCCCACTTTTTGGTCACAAGACACCCAAAGTTGATTATGGTTAATGGGAACAATAATTGTAAAAAGGGGGCAGTTTATATTGTGTTCTGCTTGTCCTGCCCTGCATTTAGATAAAGCCATTGGCCTTCTGAAAAACAGAATCCATCAACACTGATGTGATGTGGGGCATTGCCAGATATGCCAAAAAAAGTAGGGCAGTGGATGTGTAACATGTCAGCACAGCTACCTAGAATTTTTAAAGAATACGTCATTTGTACATCAAACTGATGTATACAGATGCTTCTGTTAAAAAATGTATTTGTAAAGCTGCTCGTGTTAAAAATGTAGCAGTGTGCCCTGCTGGACAGAAAAATATACACTCATTGTGTACATTTTAACAGAGAACACTGGAGGAGAAGAGGTGAATCTTAAACCTTAAAAATAGTAAACAATTAAACTACTGGACCTAGGCCATAAAGATGTCCAGTTTTGAATGAAGCCAGAGACACAATGTCCAAGTATGATTTATTAACTTCTGCGGGAAGAGTAAAAGTGTTTTATGGCTTTTGGACTTCCAGGAACTGCAGCAGATCTTAGCAAAGCTATGTGTATTATTGACAGGTGCTAAATCTTGACAGCTTCTAGACAAGGGGAAATCATGGCAACCAGAAGTCAGATGACCAGATGTATGTGATGTCAATCTGTAATCCATCACTAAAAATAATGTTTAATACTAGGAGAGACTGAAGTTTCAGGGCACTCTAACCTGACAAGGATCTCTCACCTACTTCATCGGGTCTTGCTCTAGTAAGCAACCAGGGAATAATTCTTTAGATCACTCTGGAATATAGTGGGCTTAGTCAAGTATTGTTTTTCTGTAACTGTGTAAACCTGTTATTTTTAATATTTCCTGGGACTGAAACTCTGGCCTTCATTGTAAATAGATATTTAGCATTATCATGTTCTTTTATTATTAAATATATTTAAACTTCATTGTGGTTGATCCAGGGAGAATATCTTAACCTTTGAGAGTACTTTTATCTGTTGGTGACACTGTGGCCACTCCTGAAAGCCTGGCGGTTTGGTCAACATTTGTATTAATTTCATTCAGTATATTTGCCCTTGCAAGAGCCTTACAGGAGCAGTCTTTGGGATGTCTGGTGGCAGTGTAACTACCTTATCAGTCTGAGCAGAAGGGGGCAGGGCTAGTAAATCTGCCAACCTTTCCCAGGCGTGCACGTGTGTGAAAAACAGTGTGCCAGCTACTTGGAGCAGGGACACAAAGCAGTGATTTCACAGACAGGGTGCTGGAGGACTTTGCTTGGACACTCCGAGGACTTAACTCTACAGCTGTGCCAGTGGGAAGCCTTATTGGGGACCTGGTTAGAGACTGATAGAAACCCAGACCCTAGGCTAAATGTGATCCTTGTGCGTTAAGGGAAATTGCACTTTATGCAGAGAGCTGCATCTGGAAATACTGTCTGTATTCATTTTTGTTTTAAGTGAACAGCCCTTTCCAGTCAGTGGTGAGGATTGAGGCTCCCTGCTTACTGTCCCAGAGTGGGGACGTCAACTTGCATGCTACGAAAAAAGCACAAACTACAAATGCTCTTTTTAAGCATTCTAGAGTATGCAAAGATTTTAGGAAATTTGCTTTTACAATTTTGCATAAAGTCCCAGTGCCTATTAGGAGAGGAGACAACTTTGATTAGAACAATGTGAGTTGTATTTAAATGTTTTTACTTCACTATTTGTCTTGGTTCTGAGGATGTCAATGTAGATGAAAGTGCTTAATCATGTGGATTTGTTAACTTCAAGATTTTTAGATTAAAACTGCTTTAGCCTTCTGACTGGCTTTGTCATCTTTAACGTATTTTTGAAAGCTCTTACTTAATGCAACAGTTGTTCCAGTTATGGAGTTTGTTAGCATTAAACCCATTCTAAAAGGTAAGGATACTTTATTTTCTATTCTGGATGCAGTATACATACTCATTTAATTTGGTATTTTTACTCAAGTAAACTTTAAATTTTAAACCTGGTATAGTTTTTGCCATTTCATATTGAAAGGCTGCTGTTTTTTTAGCTATTTGTATTTATACATGCTTTTTGTCCTTTTTTGTGTTATGTCTAAGAAATTTCTTTAAGAACTCAGTTTGGCTCCCTTGAAGCCTTGAAATATAGAGTAAACCAGCTTTGGAACAGTTTCTGAACTTCTGTAATTTTTAAGCACAAACTATCAAAATACAGGTTGGTGGCATTCTGTGCAGTGTTTTTTTTTTTACATAGTTATTTCATATGTTTTTTGTGGAAGTTTTTAGATAATTGTTTTGCAGTTCTGTAGTTCGGGGTGTCACAAAAGTTAACATTTTCTATTTACATACATTATATATGTTCTCTTTACAACAGTCATCCAAGTCCACCGTTCCATAAACTGCTCAAAATTCTCACATTCCCTTAAAATCTCCCTGAATATTTTGCATGTACATTTTCCACAAATTTCATGTCTGTGATTTGCTCCTTTCCTTTTCCAAATGCCCCCTTCCAGTTTTTATCTTTTACAAGTATCCAATATTTCAAAATAGCTGGTTTAGATTTTGATTTTCTATTAAATTTTTTTTTGGCAGCTGATGGCAATTCAGATCCTGTGTTGTAGCTTACAAGAATTTCCTTTGTTATAGCAATTTGCTCCCCCAATATTTTACTACAAGGAATTGTTAAAATATGCCAAATTGCACAAAATAAGTTCCCAGTTACTGCTCATCTGACATCTATGCGGAGAATAAATTTGAAGTCTGCTAGGGGGTATAATAAAATACCTATGCAAACATTTCCAAACAAAAATCAAACCTTGACTTTGTACTTGGGATCTATATGTCTGCCCTCCCATTGTTCACTAGTACATTTCTTTTCCAGTACCTTACCAATGTTTTCTAACCTTCACCAATTCATATAGTTATTACACATTTTATATACCTTATTTTTTTTTTTAAATGGTAGCTTCTGTTCTAGATTCGACTAAACTGTACCAGAGTGTCTTTATTCCCCCAGTGGTGTCCTCTTTCCCCTTTGCTTCATATTTTGACCCATTGGCAAAGAAAATAAAGAACTCAAATTCAAGGGTATAATTGGTATGGTAATCTGCAAATTTTCTTGATTTTGGACTTCAAAATATCTTGGTGTTTTAGATTTGATAGTCAAGTCTTTTGGGATATAAATTAAATATACTATAGCAATAAATTATGAATCCACACAATTACCACAATAACCACATTTATGGGGAGACAAGTATTTAGGCATATGGATTAAAAAGGTTTCAGTTATGGCAACTAAAGATATGTAGGAAGAAACTAAAAATACAGAGAAACTGGAAGTGCTTGTTTGGTATATTTTTTTCATCCAAAACAGGAATTCCAAAAGAGGAATTCTTGTCCAGAAGAAATTTACCTGGGAAGGGGAGAGAGCAAGAGCTACTGAAATAACTTAAACTTCTTGTATGATGAGCACATATAGACTTGTATTACTTGTCAACAGTGTTGGTGCACCATACACAAGGAAGTAGTGCAAGTTTACTTCTAACACTAGATGTTCAAATGATCACTGTTGCAGTAGCATTAGCTATATGGGTTATATGCTGCCCATACAACAGCTGGACAGCTTCCAAAGCTTCAGGGCACCATCCACGCACCCAAACTGTCAGGCAGCTTGAGAGTTAAGCCCGTCAAAGCTATTATGGCAACAGGCAGACTGAGCCCTGAAAGGACAATGTTAGGAACAAAAAGTAAACCACTCTGGCATAAATGCACCAAAAAGATAAGGGGGGATGGAGGGAGCAAGCCGCTACTGCAGTAATGCCCATACATCCATTAAGTTTAGACAGCTGTACTATGTTAATCATATTGATTACTGCTGAAATCGATTACCCTAGATTACTACATTTGGGAAGCGAGACTAGGAAGCCCTATAGAATGGTCCTTGCAAAGCTAGACCTAGACCTTCAGAAGGAATCAAGTTTATACTACTTTATGCACAGAGGACCAACTTGCAGCTTCTAGAACATTTCTGATTCCAACCTTTTCCAAAAGCCATATATGAAGTCAAAACCCTGGTAGAGTGGGGGGCCTTTACCCTGCCTACAAAAAATTGCTGTGGTGGTTATAAAAAAGGTGGTCTTAAAATAACCATTTGGAAAAGGTCTGTATTGACACAGGCTACCCCTTACCTTCACAAGGAAAGAGCATAACCAAAGATCTGAAAGATTTAGTTCAGTCAAAATATCAGAGTTGTTAATGGACATCCAAGGTATGGACTATCCTCCCACATTTTTAATATCAATTAAGAAATGGGGGAAATGGATACTTTAAGCTAAAGTAAACTGATACCACTTTAAGCATAAAAACAGATTAGCTCTCAAAGAAAGTCACTGTGTAAGAAGATAGGGTTGACAACATAAGCAACTGCAACTCTGATACTTTTCTTGCAGAGATCAGAGCAATTAGTAAAGTTTTCCATGTTAAGAACCTCAATCTAGGCAGATTAGCATGTTCAAATGGGTAAGAATTAATTTTGATAGAGAAGCTAAGATCCCAAAGGGCCACTGGTTTTCTCTGTGCAGTCTTAAGTAAAACCCCTTTCAAAAACATTTTGAAGTGAGAAAGCCTTGAAAGAGGAGGAGCTATAGATAGACATTCAGAAATGGCCAATAACTGAACTCTGACTGCAGAGTAAGAAAGGCAATAGGAAAGAAGCACACAAGTATCGTAAAACCAAAGCTCTAACCCTGGATAGGTGCTTGCATAAACTAGAAAACCTTTTCCATTTGCCAATATGATTTTCTAGTAGCAGGCTTTCTGACCTTCATTAGTACCTGCTGCACGTCCTCAGTAAACAGGTTTCTAAAGGACAATACGATCCTATCATCCAGGCAGTCAGTGGAAGTTGATTGTATCAAACATCTCTGATCTTGCATTATTATCCATGCTGTGAGGAAGGTTGTGGTAATGGCCAGTGGCAATTTTCAAATGAATCCCCACTGTTGCCTGGGCCAGAAAGGTAGGCACCACAATCTTGGGGGTGTCCCTTCTGAATCTTCAGAAGGACCCTGGATATCGGTGAAAAATGCAGAAAAAACATACATGAACATTCCTGTCAAAAGAAAAAAGCATCCATCTTCCAGGCCTTCTACACGGAGCCCTGGAGCCGAAGTTTGCCAGCTGATTTAGAAAGGAGGCAAATGGGTCAATTAGAGAACTCCCCACATATGTATTAAATCTTGGAAAAACCCCTGATCTGGTTTGCATAAGTGAGGGTCTGCCCTGTCCAGCCAGTCTGCCACACAATACCACTCTGATGGAAAGATTCCTCTAGAATGAGACTGAGGTGAAGCTACATAAAGATAATATGGCTAGTCTGCAAAAGGGGTACATCTAAGTTTCCCCTAGCCTGAAGATGAACCACATGACTGCGGTATTGTCTAAGAGGTCCTGGGGACCAAAGATGAGAGAGAGTTGAGCACCTTCAGCAGGGCAAGTGACTCATACTTGTTTACATCTGTTGTGTGTCATGCACACACCTTGTACTATTCTCTCCTGAAACTGCTCCCCAAGCAAACTCCAAGATGTCAGAGATGACTGCTTTGGAACAGGAGACGCAAATTTACAGAAATTTGCCATTTCCATAAAGCAAATGACATACCCCAGCACTGGGATTTGAAAAGACATGGGAAGTTGATACCAGGACCCCAAGGGACCTCAGATACCATTATCTTTCTTATGTGAAGTCTTGCCAAGCTTATGAGAATCAGATGCCATGAGACCCAAAATCCTACACCCTAGGAGCAACTAAAGCCTGAGAGGAAAACCTTAGATCTAGACATAGATCTACTTTCCTGTTGAAAAGCTTTGAGGTGAGGGGTCCAGCTGATACCTTAAGGAACAATCCTGTGTGAAGTCAGAAAGGACTTATGAATATTACCTCAGAATCTCAGCTTGTGCAAGAAATCTCACAGCCAAGTGAGAAATTCCTGAATTTGGAAGCGACACTGCAACGATCAAAAAGTTACATATCTGGAAGAAAACTGATACCTGTAGCACGCAACAGGCTATAATTGAAGCTGGTCACTTACTGAACACACCTGTGCAGTGGATAGACAAAAGGGTAAAGCAGAACAGATAGTGATCCAGGTACACAAATCTTAAATGCATTAACTCTGGGATGAAGAGGAATGAGAGGAGCATCTTAAATGAAGTTACCAAAAGACTAACAGAAGGGGCAACATACTGTAAAGTGACACTCAAGTTAGGCACCATCACAAGCAGGTCTAACATCCATCTAGAACTAGTCTGGAATTATCTTTGGCAATAAAACATCCTTGAACAAACTTTTTCCATCTTTTGAAGGGGACTGGTTATGTCACTCCTGGAATAGCATGCAATGGACAGCTGGAAAAAAGTCTAGTCTGATGGAACCTCCTGGCAAGGAGGAATATCCACTCACTACCTAACCTCAAATGATCTTTAGAACCAATGTGTCTAAAACTATGTTTGGTCAAAGAAAAATGAGATTCAGACTTTCTGGAAGGGAAAAGGGACTGCCAGGGTGGGGGGCACAACGCTCCTTAAATAGGAAACTGTCTAGTTGAATTGTCCTTGGTTATGCAGGTTGCTGAATTTTTGGAGCACTCGAGCCATTATGCCAAAATTGGATGAGGGATTAGACAGTTCCTAGATTTGAAAAAAGATGGCAGAAAATTGAGATTTAACTTACCCTTTTTCACCACACTTTTTGATCACCTCTGCAACAAAGGAACCAAAAAGTGGATCTCTGTCCAACAGAAATCTTATTCACATCCTTTTGTCTGAAAATGCATCCAATCCAAGCACACACCAATACAGTACTAGAGGCCATAGCCCTGGAATAATCAACCAAGTTGGGGGGGGGTCTTACTTGCTCTGGGGCCTTCTTCAAAGGCCTGGAATGATCTTGTTGCTCTGGGATGGAATATAAACTGCCTACAGTAAACTGCCTACAGTGATGTGTTCTGAGAAGCTAGCTCCCATGCCTGCATTGCTCACCCCATTTGTTCATGTACCACATCACAGTTGCGTTTGTGAAGATTTTTTAGGGGTCCAGGTTGTATGAGAGGAAGAAAGGCCTGCAGGGCTTGGTGGACTGCAGTCCTCTTCCTTATGCTGATGTGCTTTTTCTGGAGGGAGGGCTCCCACAGGGCCTGCACTTTGAGGCTGCTCATAGTTGCTCCCCTGCCTAGGGTGGAGGCATCTGTGTGCATAAATTGTACTGGTGTGGGGGGTTCCAGGGGTAGGCCTGAGTTTTGTTGCACTTGCTGGAGCCACTACCTCAGTTCTGATCTCAGGCATGGTAAGAAGGGTACCTGAAAGTCCAGGGGCTGGCTGTGCTGTGACTACACATTCTTCAGGTACCACTGAAATTTCCTCATGTGCAGCCTGGCAAGAGACAGCATATGAATTGTGGCTGCTATGAGGCCTAGGAATCACATGAACTGTATGGCTAACAGATGGTTGACCTGGAGGAGTGGCTGACTAGGGAGGATACCTTTGTCCTGACTGCGGAAAGCCTTCAAGTTGGTCCTTATTCTGCAGCCCAGGAAAGGTTTGTCCTGAGCTGGAGAGAGGAATGATTTTGTAAGGTTGAGGGTGAATCCTAACCTCTGGAGAAGGTACATGGAGTGGAGGAGATTTCTGCTAGAATGAGGAAGTCATCTTGGTAGGGGTAGATTGGAATGTCCTTTGTCCTGCAGTAGGACATTGCTGGGGTTAGGCATTTTGTGAAGACTCTCGGTGGGGTGGATAAACCAAAGGGCAAAGCAGTAAATTGAAAGTGTAGAGGATCCAGCAAAATGTAGATATTTCCTGCGGTTTGGGCGGATAGGGACGTGGAGGTATGCCTCCTTCAGGTCCAGAGTGGCCATGAAATCCTGGGGGGTGGGTTCTATGGTCCCTTGGAAGGGAAGTCTGATCATCTGAGGGATTAGATGTAGTTGGTTCTTGGGAGGGAAGAGGATGCCTAGTCGTATGGGTTTTTCCTGTCATGACATGAAGTATCATTTTTCCACTGCTGCCAGGACCCAGCAGTCTGAAGTGATTTCTTTCCAGAAGGGGAGACAGTGAGGCAGGATGAGAGGGGGAAGGTGATTGAATCAGTCATACACTATTCCTGTCTTGAAAGGGCTGTCTGCTGGAGTCCCCCACAAGCACAGTCCTCATCTTAAGGAGTAATAGCCAAGGGAGAAGCTATTTGAGAGGAGTACATGACTGACTGAGGAGGATGAGGTGTCTTCCTCCTGGGTGAAGGTGGAAGGTATGGAGGTATAGAGGCAGCTGAGGCTGGTCTGGGGCCAAGGACAAGCAATGTGGTTGCTGAAGGCCTAAGGGCCATGAAAGCCTGCAGCAAGGACTGGGAGAAAGTTAGTCAGTCAACTGCTAACTGAGGAACAACCTACAGGTTTCTGCTTCTTTTTCAGAGTATATACGGAGGGTTTATTTTCAGGGATCCGGCCTGTGGGAGAGTATTCGTATTCCTGGATGGCAGATGGGCATTGGGTGGAGCGTGGTTCCCCCTTTGCTGTAGCAGACATCTGAATAGCCTCAGAGGATGTGCCTGCTGGTGCTTCAGAAATGACTTCAAGGGTAGTTTCTGAAGACGCCAGCTCCAGTGGACGTCCCTCAACCTCTATATCAGCGGTTGCTGGGGTGTCCAGTACTCCTTGCAACCTTTGCCTTTTTAGGTGGCTTTGCCTCAATGGCAGACTCCGGATAAGTCTTAAGGTTAGACATTTTAACCTCTGACATTCTAGGTACAAATTTAGGGCTGCCAGATGGCTATGAATGGTTTTGGGAACTACTGACAGATAGTGCAGGAGGTATGATAGTGTTCCCGGCCTAAACAAAACAGAGTTTGTGGAAGTCTTTGTGCAGAATTTGAGATATGCACCCCTTTCTAGCAGACATCAGCTAAGACATGAAGCAACAACCAATGCTCAAACAAGGATAAGGTTTCCCAAACAGGGTACTTATCTTTAGACGTCTTGAAATCAGCAGAGCTAAGTGATCAGACGTTCTACTGCAGCAGAGAAGTTCTGAGGTCTGTTTGCGCAGATGTCACATTTAAGGCTCCTGATTTATAATCCTGCGTGTGACATCCCAAGCACTAGCAGCAACCAGGCTTAAGCTTTTGCATAGAAGCAAACATTTGGGTCGTCTGAGGCGGAGGATCCCACAGTAAGAATACTGCAACATGAGAAAAGAACATCACATGTTAACTTTAAACATGTACAGATAGTGGATACTCACAGAATCAAATGACGGATACTCCAATGCAAACAGCAATGTGCCAGAAATCACTGTTAAGGGACTTCATCCAGCCAGCCTTTTCTCTAGAAAGCCAATCCAGAGCTCAGCTTAATAGATATACTCAAGTCAGTTAAGTCCATATCACAGGATACTTGTTTAGGGAAAAAGACTGGTAGAAGCCTTGGCCTTGTTCCCAAGGGAACATCTCTGACCTGTTTGAACAAGTCCAGACTTGTTTTTCTGAAAAGCCATGTAAATACTGTACTGCTTGTCCTCTCAGTGGAGCAGTCAAGAAAACACCAAGATATGGACCAACCACGATCACATCCCAGAACCCAGAGGTTCTTTGATGGATTCTTTAAGGTAAGCCAAATTGAGAACCACCTACCCAGTAACAGCCTAAAACTGCAACTGCTGGATCTGTAGGGTTATCTTCTTGGGCGGTGTGCAACTGATAAGACTGATGGCTTCAGCGCCTTCCTTGCGTTGTAAAGTGGCTTTTAGGGTTGTCAGGGCTTCAAAGTGGATCATAAATGTTTTCAAGCAGTGAAGGCTTGTTCCAACCAACAGGTCAGTTACAGAACTCCTACAAAGCATCTCTTCTTTTGGGAATGGTGTCCAGGAAAATTTCTGAACTTTTCCTCAAGGAACGATAGCCTCAGCAAAGTCATTCAATACAGGATTCAGTACAGGCAAACTGCTGAAACTGCAAGCCCTATAGTATCAACACAAATTAAACCTTAAAACAGGTTACTGACATTCTGCTTACAAGGCAATTATACACCTCTTCCTTAAGCCCATACTAAGGAGGGAGAACAGATTTAATATGAATACCACCTCAGGTCTCCCCATGAGCAGAGGACACTGATCTGGGACTAACCCTGGTCACTGAAATCGTTCTCCAGTGCCTAGCCCACTTAAAATCTGGATGGACAACAAATGTCTGAAACAGCAGAGTCCAACTATGGCAAAAAGTTATGTACTCACCATAACGTTCCATGTTTGTTGCCCATCTCACCCTTTATTCTTATTGGTTGGGGTGCGAAGAAGATTCTTGGCTCAGACTCAGCCGAACACTAAAGCTCAAAGTCCCACTCGGCTCGTGGCTGAATACCTATCCCATCATGCAGTAGTGTAATTCCCCAGATCTTGTTACTGCTAACCATAGTAATGTGTTTACATGTCATATTTGTAGACTATAGATACAAAGAAAGCCAGTAAAGCTCCTTACCCAAGGAGAAACCTCCAAGTCCTCCAGAAGCCTTGGGCTGGTGGAAGGCGGGAGGGTCATAAGAATGAAGGGCGAGATGGACAAACATGGAACATTATGGTGAGTACATAACTTATGTTGTCTTCTCTCGCCTTCATTCTTACTGGTTGGGGACAGCGTCCCTAGCACCACATTTCATGGGTGGCTCATGGGTGTACACTTCAGCACAGTGGAACTAAGAAGCCCTGTCCCTGGAAGCCAAATCCACTTTGTAATGAGCGATAAAGGTATGGGGCCTTGCCCATGTAGCAGCAGCACAAATACTGTCCATTGATAGTCTAGCTAGATAGGCAGATAGTGTTGCTATGGCCCTTGTAGTGTGTCCCTTGACCTTGAATGGTAGCCCTGTTAGTACTGTAGATAAAGGTGATACAACTTGAAAGGCAGTTTGAGTGTGCTACCTTAGAAACAGGGATACTTTTTTTGCTTCTGAAAAGAAAATTGGTCTTCCTAAAAACTTTGGGTCTGTGTAAACAGAAGCAGAGTTGTCTGTGCAAATCTAATTGGAGCTTATATTCTGCCTTGTTGCCATGATTGGGGAAAAACACTGGCAGCTCAGATTGGTTTAGATTAGTTTGAAAACACACTTTAGATAAAAAGGATGGGTTAGTTTGAAGAGATACTCTATCCTTATGGAAGATCAAGCAAGGAAGTTTGATCAATAGGGCTTGCAATTCTGAGACTCTTCTGGCAGAAGTAATGGCCACTAAACTGTTTTCCACAACAAAAACTTTGAGGTCACAAGTTGAGGAGGGCTCAAAGGGAGGCAATGTTAGATGGGATGGGACAAATTTCAAATCCCATGGTGATAGAGGCTCTTTAATGGGAGGTCTTAATAGACAAGCACCTTTTAAAAATGCTTTGCACAATCTGTGTGACCAAGTTAGGGGTACAGTCACCTATATGAAAACTAGAAATTGCAGCTAATGGCACTTTAATAGTAGCTGCAGTGGAACTTTGTTGAAAGAGTTCTACCAGAAATTCAAAAATAGAGCTGATTGGGGCAGAAAAGGGATCAATGTCTTGTTGCGGCCCAAGTATGAGAATTTCCTCCATTTACTGGAATACAACTTCCTGGTCGAAGGTTTGTGTGAAGATACTATACGTTTCACTGCTGGTGCGAAAATAAGAAGCCTGACAACTTGGAACTGGAGCAGCCACACTCAATTTGAGGGTGTGGAGGGAGAGGTGAGGTGTTCTGGACACACGTGTCAGAAGGTCTAGAACTGGGTCCAGAATCCACGGTTCCTCCTGAAGATTAGGCCAGAGGAAGGGAAACCAAATCTGATGTGGCCAGTATGGGGCAATGAGAATTAGCCTGCTTCCCAATGACTTTGCTTTCTGTATGACTTTGGGTATTAGATGAAATGGGGGAAATGCATAGAGAAGTCCTGGGGGCCAATAGTGTACAAGTGTGTCCCTTGGTGACTCCCCCAGAGGGGGGACTAGGGCAAAGTAGCTGCTGCATTTGGCATTCATGGGTGTCACGAAGAGGTCGTAAGGCTGGCCCCATTTCCGGAAAATAATCTCAGCCATCTCTTGTATTACGGACCACTCGTGAGGCATGAGTATTGCCCTGCTGATCTGTCTGCCATCACACTGGATTTCCCCAGAATGTGCGTTGCTACTAGAAAGCGCAGAGAAGATGTAGCCCATTGCCATACTTGAGTGCCTCTTGGCAAAGAGGATAGGATTTGGTTCCTCCTTGCTTATGTACCAGACCACCGACATGTCAGTCTGAATTGCAACTGTTCCTAATGGAAGAGAGTCCTGAAGTGCTTGCAACGCCAAAAGCACTGCTCTCATCTCTAGGACACTGATGTGCAAATGGGCCTTGACCGTGTCTCAGATAATGTCCCCACACCCTATCTGGCAGGAGTCTGTGGTGAGTCACCAGAGGTTGTTGTAGGGTAAAGGGGAGACCTAATGTCACTTGACTAGAAAGGAGCCACCATTGTAGATCCTTCTGGCATGGCTGATTCTGATCTGGTGAGACAAGGGAAGTTCTTGAAATGATCACTGAGAAAAAAGGAGCCACTGCAGAATTCTCATGTGCATCCGGGCTAGGGGAACTAGGGTCATCACTGCTGCCATGGTTCCTAGAACTTTTACAACTGTTTGCACTTTCACTTTGGTTCTTGGCATAAGATTGGAAATCTGAGTAGAGCGACACTCTCCACAGGTAGAGTCGTCATCATGGAGACTGTCAAGATCTGCACCTATAAATATAATATGCTGACATGGCAATAAGGTGGATTTTTTTTAATTTTATTATCCCCAAGTGAGAACAAAGTTGTAATGAGACTTCTCTTGCCAGTTGTAGTAGACACCTGGTGGTGGCAGTCAGGAGGCAGTTGTCTAGGTACGGAAACACTTGGAATCTTTTGCAGTCTCAAGTGAGCAGAGACTACTGCCATGCATTTGGTGAACACTCTGGGGGCTGTAGCAAGATCAAAGGGCAGAGCTTGGAATTGGTAATGACTGGCTCCCAGCCAGAAGTGCAAAGGACTCCTTGGCCTGTCCATTTTTATATGGTAGTATGCATCCTGGAGGTCTAGAGTCTTTCCCTAAAAAGGGGAGAAGAGACTAGTGTCACCATTCGGAACTTTGACTTAGTTTGCCGAGATCCAAGATGGGTATCCAATCCCCTGTTCTTTTCGGCACTAAAGAATCTCGAGTAAGTTCTAAATCCTACTTGGTCTGCAGGGACTCTGGATGACTTGTCCAGCAACATTTGAATCTCTGCAGTTGCCTGTTTCCTTTGAGTGGGTAGAACTTCTGGGATTTTTTTGACGTGTGGAATGGGAAGGCAAAAGGGGATGAAATAGCCTCTGGATATTATACTTTGTACCCACTTGTCTTTTGTGATCTCTAGCCAGGCTTCCAGATACAAAGATAATGTCCCCCGACTGCCTCCAGATAAGGGCAGGCGGGCCTCCTTTCAGGAGTGCTGAAAGGAACAGCCGCAAAAGGAATCAGTCACCCTGATTTTGCAAACCCCCTTTGCATGTAAACATGTATCATTACCCCCCCCCCCCGCCGCTGGGGAAGGAGTCACCTCGTGTGTCTTGGAACTCTCTGCGATTTATTTAATCACAGTTTACCACCCTTCTGACCCTCAGGATAGGGTCTGAAAGGTACAGAAAAACGTACCTCAACAGCAGAGAGTTTTTCCTTCTTGCTCACACCTGGCGACTGTCTCTGACTTGTTGGTCCGAAGAGTGAGGAACCATCGAAAGGGGCATTAAAAGGTAGACTTGAAAGGTTGCACAAAGTTACACAAGCGCATCCAGGAGTGGCTCCTTGGGAAACTCCTGAACCCACTGTGCAAGAAATCAGTCTCATGGAGGAGTCCGCTACAGAGTTTAAGGTGGATAGCTGAGAGGACACCTTATCTGAGACCCCTGCAGCTAATGTACCTTTAAGAGCATCTCATAACTCTTTCAGATCTCTTTTTGAAGTGTTAGGTAGTTCAGTAATCTAACAAAAGTCGCTGATGAAAAAACTTCCCATATCTGTCCATTGCTCAAGACTCCTTTTGGTGGATGGGCAGATGAGGAAGTTTCAGAAAGTTCCTTGTTAGTGGCTGCTGCCACCACCATAGCATCTACAGGAACACCTTTTGTAAGAAATTCTTTGTCTGTTGGAGCTGTAATAAATTTGGCCTCTGAGGGACCGGTTCCAATGCATCTGGTGACTCGCACACCTTTCGACTAACTAGTTCCATGGGCTCATCAAAAGGTGGAAACAACCAGGTGACTGAACTTTGAGATCTGAAGGCCTTCAGATACACTCAGAAGGGTTGATGGGTTTCCAGCCGAGCCTCTGTTTAAGGATTTCTACGATATCTGCGAAGAAGATATCCTTAGAGGGCAACAGTGGGGACCCTTCCGACTCGGAGGTCAGTGTCCAAGGTGACACTCGTCTGGTGAGTCCAGGTGCTTCCTCTTGCAAAGTCTCTTCTGGGGAGCCTCCTCAGAAGGGTATTCTTGAGGTCTTTGAAGAGTGTTTGCCCAATGGGACACGCTGAGGCCCAGAATCTCCACTGCCCGGTGGTTAGGGTGGTACAGACAAGCTGGTGCTTTAGGGGGGAAGAATGCCAGTACCTTTGTGTAGAGCTGTGTGTGGGGGGAACAGCACACTCCTAATCAGTTAAAAAGCAGTTTCCCCCAGCTCAGAGGGCACCTCCAGTTCTGAAGTAGAAGGAATCCCCAGCACCAAGAGGGCCGGCTCCAAACCAGATGTAGGAATGGAGCTCACCAGGCTGGAGCCCCGAGAGGCAAGTTCAGAACCGAAGAGTCTCTGGTCCGAAAGCCCCCTCTGGCTCCTGGAGGACTTAGAGGAAAAGGTAGGCAAGGAAGATCTGTAAAATGGGAGATCCCAGAGACACACACACACAGACACAGACACAGACAGACACAGACACAGACAGACACAGACAGACACAGACACAGACACAGACAGACACAGACACAGACAGACACAGACACAGACAGACACAGACACAGACAGACACAGACACAGACAGACACAGACACAGACAGACACAGACACAGACAGACACAGACACAGACAGACACAGACACAGACAGACACACACAGACAGACACACACAGACAGACACACACAGACAGACACACACAGACAGACACACACAGACAGACACACACAGACAGACAGACAGACAGACAGACAGACAGACAGACACAGACAGACAGACAGACAGACAGACAGACAGACAGACAGACAGACAGACAGACAGACAGACAGACAGACAGACAGACAGACAGACAGACACAGACACACAGACACACACACAGACACACACACAGACACACACACAGACACACACACAGACACACACACAGACACACACACAGACACACACACAGACACACACACAGACACACACACAGACACACACACAGACACACACACAGACACACACACAGACACACACACAGACACACACACAGACACACACACAGACACACACACAGACACACACACAGACACACACACAGACACACACACAGACACACACACAGACACACACAGACACACACAGACACACACACAGACACACACAGACACACACAGACACACACAGACACACACAGACACACACAGACACACACAGACACACCACATTTAAGAAAAAATCCAACACAGCCACGGCCAAGATAAAAAACCTCTAGTCAGTTTAAGCAGCAAATGAGATCAAGGGAATTGCACAACTGCATGATAGGATCGGTTTTCAACCACAAACCAAGTAATCAGATGCCTGCTGCAGTTCTGGACCCTATTACTAGCTGAAGTCACCTACAAGCCTAATGACCGACCACAGTCTCATTCCACACAACCTAGCAAATTTATAAATGGTACCTGCTTTCTTGAAAGCAGCAGTATTAAAGTTTGAGTGCTATCAGGTTATGAGAAAACGAATTCATGGGGGAATGAAGCAAGACTCTTTCCCTAGAAATGAAAGATTTTAGGGGAGAATGAATGGGGTCCAATAAGGCAGTACTGTAGGCTTTCATATGCTTTAAAGGCATCTCCAAAGGAGAAACCATTGTCCTTATTTACTTCAAAGTGTGCACTATTCAGACACTGTCCAGAATGAGAAGTGGTGTCAGGTTTCATCCCTGTGCTGCACACCCTCCTTTGCCAGTTCCAAGTTCTCAAGCAGCTAACTGAACTCTAGATGCCTGGACCAAAATCAGGTTTCTATTAGCAGATGTACACAGACTATCATAGCATATGCATACAGTTGTTGCGTTGGTCTTCCAGTGCATTTTGAAGAAACAGTGATGTACAGCAGAAGTTTCCCACATCACTCTTCTACACCTTAGTGACATTAAGAGGTGAACAAGTAAAATTAAGAAACCCATCTACCTTTGGAGTAAGACTGCATGTATTCATCTGATGGCCAGGTACTTCTGAATGTATGCACTCAAACTACAAGGAGGCTCTCCACAGATGGATACATTTTTCACCATACTGGTTGGTTCACAAAAGAAACATTTCTAATGGGCCCCAGGACAGTCTTCTTTGTATCTATTGACATTTAGAGATATTTGCCTACACCAAAGCACACTGTAATGTAATGTGCCTGCAACACTTCTATGTTCCATCTGGCAAACATGCTAGTTTACTCTTACATGAAAAGCAAGCATCTTGAAAAAGTTAAAGATTAGGCATTTTTTAAATCAAAACTAGTATATACTTTCCATTCCAGCATTATCAGAAAAGGCTGGTGAAAAATCCACCTGCAGGGGGGTAAAGGAGGATATTCCTGAACCATCAGGGGAGGGTCTTCTACTGTAAGAGAGAACCCTCCCCTTGAAGAAACCTTGGTGGAGGGCTAATCCCAAAGTATCCAAGACAGGATACAGAAGATTACACAAAGACTGAGGAAAGCTGAATCTGAGAGTGCTTCTCAAATGAGGCCCACCACCTAGTATAGTGCAGAAGTAATTCTCTGTGAGGGTATGCACCAAAGAAACCAATTCCAGAAGGTACTTCTGAAGTAAAAACTGCAAGTAGTTACTCCTAGTATTGCAAGTTTTGATCTCATACTGGTTAGTAACAAGCTGCCTAAAAGCAAGTGGCAATGTATTTAACAACCCATGTGTAAACAGACTGCTTTGCAATGGAGGGCCACATTTGTTCAAAGGAGACAATAGATCCATCATCCTGAATTCAAGTACTTGTTTTGCATAACACCCACAGTTACAATGTGTAAAAGGGTCCTCTTGCCCAGGTTTTCTGCCGCACAGAAAAACAGGAGCTAGACTGGCATGAGTACTATTGCAAAGTCAGTTTCAGAAAGAAATGTGTTAAAGACCAAGGGAGACACAATCATTGCAAAAGATCACTCAGCACAACTGGAAATTAAGGCGAGACTAATAAAATGTCCCAGAAAGCAGCTGGTCTGGTGGAGTGATAAGGGAAAATATGAGGTTTACAAGACATCCTTGAAAAGCTGGAAAGACCAGCTTTAAAGACCAATATTGCAACTGGACTAATGTTCTACAGCAGGCTATTCTGATAGAATGGGCACACTGTCAAAGTCTTAAATGTGGCAAGTAGGAAAGTTTTGGATATCACAATAGTTTTAGAAAATTATTCTGTTCATACTAGAAAGAAATTTATTTTGGTCTTTCTTCCACGATGGCTTCACACTGAAGCAGTTTAATTTTAGCTCTCCCAGCGAGGGGGAAAAAGTCTGAAAGAAAATAAAACTAGAAAATGTGAAGAAAAAGCACTTGACTGGGAAGAATCCTGCAGCAAAAGGCAGTTCAAGCTTCAGCTTTGATGCAAGACACAGCTTCCAGTAATCTAGAAGAAAAAAATGAATCAAATGTGCTCATAGCTGATTAAAATGGACTGCTGAAGAGTTATTAAAAAAATGAAAGGAAACCCTGAGATTTTCTGCTGTACCAGAGAAACTGGAAGGTACTAAATTTTATGAGTGCACAAAAAAATGACTGATTCTCCAGCAGGATGTTAATTGAAAGAGCACAGTATGGTCCAAACCTATCCAAGAGAAAAATGAGTAAAGATACAATCATACAGAAAGTTGATGCTGAGAAAACTGTTGCAGAAGGGCAAAGTATTAAAGATTGGGAGACAGCCTTATTGTGGAACATATTCGCTGTACATAAGGCAGAAAAGGAAATTAACCCCAGGAACCAGGGAATGTTGAGAGGCAGGTGAGATTCAAGCTGCTGTATACAGGTGTCTTTAGAATACCTTTTCCTGGAGGATCAGTTTTTTTTGCTGCAGAACAGGCTAAAGAGGAAATACAAAAGTTTGTCCAACAAAAAAGTGAGATAAAGAAAGACGACTCTTCTGATTATGAAGCTCTGTGAAAAGCACATCAGAGTACCTTGCACTTGAACTGGAGTTTGGGTTTCGGAGATGGAGATTAACAAAGACCAACAACACTAAAAATAAGTGAATTGCGATTATAAAGTCAACACTTGTGAAATTTGGCTTCACAAGAAAAAAGTGGAAATACTGGACTTTTGCTGACTTTAAACTTGTGGAGGACTGAAAAAGCATATACGCCACTTTGTGCAATTGTTTGGAAGAACACTAAAAGGGAATAAACAGAAATTTGTTTACAATATGTACAAGACATTTCATGATATAAATTACATGCTGTATAGTAAAGCATTTTCAGTTATTGTATGTGAAAGATACTAAAGTGCATTTTACAAGAAATGTAGGCATTACAATGTAAAAAAAGGGAAGACTGAACAAAAGTATGTTTAAGCTAATATGGTGCAACTTTGTGCTGAGGTGGGGTGTACATATGTACCAATGAATTACCACATAGGTGGCAGTACACTAAGCACCGAAAGTGTGATGAGAGTCTTAGGGACACAGGTGGACAGTGGTCTCACCTTCAATAACCACATCGTCACAACAATCAGGAAATTCTATGTGGCACACCATCACTAAGGGCTTTTCATCAAGAAAAAAAGGAGGTCATTGTCCCACTGTACTCGTCCCTCATTAGACCCATTATAGAGTACAATGCCCGGTACCTTAAGACATCTGCAACAGCTTGAAAGGCCGCTGAAATACCTCACTAAAAGAATCAAAGGCCTAGAGCAGATGCCCTATACTGACAGTAAGTAAAAAAATTCCAGCTATACTCTGTGGCATATTGTCTACTCTGCAGCAATCTCCGCTTAACATACAAGGCCATGTCAAACCCTGAGCTGTTGGGACATACTCCACTTAAAGAAATCCCAATCCCTCAGAGCCACACGTTCCAGGGATTTAAACCTCATCACAATGAATAAAACATGCTGGAGGGATAGGTTCCTTACCCAGAGACTCTCCATACTCTGGAATAGACTTGCCCATACAGGTCAAGCAGAGCGCCTCCTTGGAGCTCTTCAAAAAGGAACCTTGATGATTGGAAGGTAGATAGGAAATTCACCCCGGGGATCACGTCAGTAGCTTTGCTAGACAGGGGTCTAGGGAAGTAAATATTGTGGGAAGAAATACCCAAAATTATGGCTAGGCTTGTATGAGCCCTAGGGCCGATAGCCTAATATCGGCCTATGAACCTATATGCTTTATCTTACTTTTGCATAGATATACATGTCTGGATTAAGGCCCTTGACAATTTTTTTTTTTGTACAAGCAAGAAAAAAAAATGGAGTAATGTAGAGTTTCTCTTAGCAAATAAATATTCAGTAAGAGTTGAGAAGTCTGCATTTGACGACAGCTCTACATTTATGTATTTTAGTGGGAAATTCCATCTGGGGACCAATACCCATCTTCAGCAGAGGCCTAGGGAGAAAGGCTTTTGACAATTTAAACATTTATAAAGCCTAATGCATCAAGGAAATGCATGTTTTCAAGATATTGTAATTAGAATCAAAACTACTACATTAATGCACTTGAGTAATACCCATAGTGGTCATAGTTGCAAGGTGATATTTTAGGGTGGATTTGAATTGCTGCAGGTAGTCTTGAAGTTTGCCTTAAAGATGGCAATTCACCATAATTAGATTAGCAAATGATGTTCCGAAGATCTTTAGGCTTCATTTGGTACAGGCCACTGGATAAGCCTCAACAGTGAGGGTGTTTTAAGTGGATGGCGAGGTATTGTGTTCTGCGAGTAGCTGGGAGATGTGAAGTTAAAGCCATTAGAGGGTACAGAGCTCAAGCAGTGATAGGTGTGGCTTGGGAGGCTGCAGGAAAATCTACTTATTTTGTTGTAGGCGTTTTCCAGTTTGGCAGTGTTAAAATTTGTGAATATTGTTGAGGCAGAGGAGGGTAGAGCAGTTTTTTTTTTTTTTTTTTTTTTTTTTAAGAGTTGAAAGCTTCATGTGTAATAGTTTCTAAGAGGGGAATATTCGTGGCTGAGCAAGCAAGAGTCATCAGCATTTGTATTTATGGTGGTGAGTTTTGGTTCCTTGTGAATGAAGATATTGAAAAGTATTGGTCCATGTATGAAACCTTGGGAAACTCTTGTAGTTACTGGAAAAAACGTGTAGTAGGAGTAACTGTATTTCACAGACTACGTGCAATTGTTAAGGTAGCTGATGAAAGAAAATGTGTAAAATCTTACAATAATGTCCTTCTCTTCACTACTACAGTATTCTTTACTTGAGGGCTATCCCCACCAGAAGGTGCCAGATGGTGGCCAGTATACAAAGTCTCGTCACTGTAGGGTATGTGGGTACTTCTGATGTCTGCTGCAGTTGGATGTAGGCCATAAAACTGACATATGCACATACCATCCTCAGAACTGAATGCCCCAGGAGGAAAGCTAGAATAAGGATCCAGGAAAGACAAACCAATCAGTGGGGGAAGGTGGGAGGGAGGGGATACTGCAGCACTGAAGAGGACATCTGTTTATGGCAAGATTTTACACAACTTTTCTATGTCCCATTCACTTGCAGCAGTATTCTTTACTAGGGGGAGAATACCAGAGCTCAAGAGAGAAATGAGGAAGGAGCAGAGGAACTCTAAAGCCATGTAAAATGGCTTTGGCAAAACTGGTTCTAGCTCTGGAGATAACACACAACTTGTAATATTTGGTAAAGGTATGAATAGTAGACCAAGCGGCTGCTTCCAGGTTAGTACGGTTATCCAATCCTTTGAAGAATGCCTTTGATGAAGCCATAGCTCTGGCAGAATGGGCTCACATGTGTGGTAAGATCCTCTCCATGCGGAATGAGCCAAAAGGACAGTTTCAGAAATCCAAAGAGATGGTCTGCTTGGATGCAGAAGACCCAGAGCCCTGGGGTAAAAATTACTGAAAAAGCTGATGGAAGCTTTTTGTCTTGTCCTAGTAATCTCAGTTGTCTGCGGACATCAAGGGAGTGCAGAATCCTCTCCCTGTGACTTTGTAGAGAGGGGAAGAAGCTTGGTAGTTGAATAGTTTGGTTAATGGATAGCTCGTTAACCACCTTGGGCATAAAAGGTGCTTCTCAATGATAGCCTGTCCTTATAACCAAGAAGGGGGAAACAGCCATCAGGGCTTAGAGTTCCAAGACCCTTCTAGCTGAAGTCAGGGCTACTAGCAAGACAGTTTCCTATGTGCAACATTTGAGAGAGGCAGAGGGCTCAAATGGAGGCAATATTAATTTCTCTAGAACAAAATTAAGGTTCCAAGGAGGAATAGGTTTCCTTGGAGGCCTAATGTGGAGGATGCCTTTAAGAAATTGTTTTACCTCAAATTTGGACGCCAGAAGGAATAAAGGCAGAAAAGAGATAGCAGACTTGGTAGCTTTAAGTCTGGCCAGCTAAGCAGTGCACAAATATTCCAGAACCAGATGTATTTCCACTGCCAATGGGTCTTGGTTCTTAGAGACACCATAGTGAAAATCTTTTCACTTTGTAAATGCAAGACTTTCTAGTGTTGTGTTTTCTGGCTTCCTGCAAAATCCTGAGCACATCCTCAAAGAAAAGGTGTCTGAAGGGAATTGGAATACTATCACCCACAGTGTCAGCTGTAGTGTTGACAGGTGTGGATGTACAAGGGATCCTATGTTGTGTCAGAAGGTCCATTCAGTGGGGTAACATGTGATGGCCCTTGGCTAATTGCAGGAAGAGGAAGAACTAGCGCTGTCTTGGTCAAAAGGGAGTCACCAGCAAGATTTTTGGTTGATCCTGCCAGATTTTGAATATGACCTTCCCTTTCCTCTAATATCAAAAGGAATGCATATATGAAGACCCCCCCCCCATGAGGAGATTGCATACATGTTCCAAACCAGAGTACTTGGGACACAGTTTTGGAAGTTGTCTGCTCATTGGGGAGGCAAATGAGCATGTGTGGAGTACTCCCATTGGTGGACTATGTCTAGAAACATCCCTGTGAAGCATCCTTTCTTGGGATTAGGTCAGACAGTCTGCTACAAGGTTCCTTTTGGAAGGAATGTACACGGCCTGGGTGGTGATGTGTTGACCCAGGAATTTCCACACTAGAAGAGCCAGTCTGCACAGGAGTTAGGATCTGGTCTGGCCTTACTAGTTCACATACCAGAGTACAGTCATGTGAACACAGTTTTATTGCACCTGGAGGAAGGAGGGAATGGAAGGTTTGTAATGCTACAAGCAATGCTTGCATACCCCTTACGTTGATGTATTCCCTTTTCTGTGAGACAGACCACATTCCTTTAACTGTAAATTTGCCCAGGGACAAGCCCAAGCCAATGCCTGATGCATCTGTATAAAGTTCTTGGACTAGGTCTAGGGGATGTAGAGGTAGTACTGGGTTTAAGTTGTACCTGCTGGACCCACCAGAGAAGTTCCTTCTTCAGGCATGGGATGATAATGTGGTATTCTAATGGAGTGTTGGGTCCAGACAGACCTGAGGAACCACCAGAATTTCTTCGTGTGTAGCCTTGCCAGGGGTACCACAGGTATGGTTGAGGCCATAAAACATAGTACCCTGAGGAATTCCCTGGCTGTGCTGTGGTATAATGGGAGGAGATATCGAAAGAAGGCCTTCCACTTTTTGGGGTGGTTGAAGCAATTTCATAGGTTCATAGCCGTATACTAAGCTAATGGCCCTGGAGTCTTTACAAGCCTAGCCCATAGGATTACTCTGGCATCGTGCCACTGGACCTTAATTCCCAGTGCCTGTCAAGAAAAGCCACTGGAATGATCCCAGAGGTGAATTTTCTATTTCTATTCCACTCAAGATTTCTCTTGAACAGGGCCAGTGAGGTGCACTGCTTGACATGTATGGCAAGTCTATTCCATTGCATGGGCAGTCTCTGGGTTATGAACCTGTCCCTCCAGCATGTTCTGTTGATTGTGGCAATGAGGTTGAAGTCTCTGTAGCATGTGGTCCGGAGGGATTTGGATTTCTTTAGATGTAGCATTTCTAACAGAACTGGGTCAGACATGGCTTTGTAAGTCAAGCAGAGATCTCCTCTAAGTAGGCAATATGAGACAGAACAGTTGAGTTTTTTAGTCTGTCCATATAGGACAAATGTTTAAGGTCTAGGATCCTCTGAGGTACTTTGGCAGATTCTCCAGTTGTCGCAGGTGTTTAATGAGGTACATGCCAAATGGGGCACTGTACTCAATAATTGGTCTAATGAGGGAAGAGCAGAGTAGGAGACAATGACCTCTTTCTTCCGGGATGCAAAACCCTTCGTAATGGGATGTGCCACACAGGACTTTGACCACAGTGGCAATATGGTGGCCTGTTTGCATATGGCAGCCCAAAAAGGTATACTCTTGGGATGGGATGAGGATTGGTTTTCTGAAGTTTGTGAACCCCAAATTTCCTAAGAGGGTAATGGTAGTCTGTAGGTTCTGTTGAACCTGAGGCTTCAGGGCCTGTATGAGCAGGTCATCCAGGTATGGGGAAAATCTGGATACCCTAGAGCCTGCAGTGAGCAATCACTACAAGCAAACATTTTTTGAAAACCCTTGGGGCTGTAGAGAGGCCAAAGGGCAATGCAGAGAACTGCAAATGTTATGAACCATGGAAAAATTTACATTTCCTGTGCCTGGGGTAAATTAGGATAGGCATCTTATGTCTAGAGACTCCATGAATTCCTGTGGTAGAAGCAAAGGAAAAAGGGTTTGTGGAGTTAGCATTCTGAAGGATGGAACCTTTAAGAAGGTGTTGAGCTGAGAAGTCTAGGATTGGCATCCAGGGGCCTTCCTTTCTGGGTATTAGGAACATCCTTGAATAAAATCCTTTTCCTCTAGGAGGTACAGGGGGGACTGAATGGAGGCCGGTTGCCACAAATCCAAGAGAAGGTCTGGGAAGAGCTGAAGCTGTTCTGGGTGGTTGTGGAATGCCCCGGAAGGTGGGAGTGGAGTACCAACCAAACCATAGAGTATCCTTTCTGGATTATGGAACTGACTATCTTAGGTAATGGTCTGCCAAGGCTTGAGAACATTTGAGAGATGGGGAGGCAGACGTTTGCAGGGTAGTCACATACTCCTTGCAGTCTTGAAAGGACTTTTTGTTGGAGGTGGTGCCTGAGAAACCCTAGTCCTGTGTTCTCAACTCCCCTAGAAGCTTTGCTTTGTTGGTGCTGAGAGCCGCTGTGAACAGAAGCTTGGGGGGAAAATTGCTATGGAACCTGGGCAGCAGGGGCATTAAGTGGTGCTTTAATGCCAAGTCCTGACTCTTGTAGGAGTTTGAAAAGGGCAGCTGGCTCAAGCTGTATTGTCTAGATGGGGCATCCATTAATTCCCATTTGAATTGCAGTGGCTGAAGTCTAAGCCATGAGAATCTGAGTACTGACCCAGTGTAGCAGCTGCCCAGTGCAGGCCTCAGCAGCATCATAGCTGCATTTGGAGTGTCTTTGCACTTGGGAAGCTCCCAAGAGATTCAGGGCTAAGTTTTCCCTCAGAATCTGGGAGCTCTAAGATAGAAGCTGCTTGAGATGCATGTTCTAGAGTATTTAGTCATGCGTCAGGTAGTCGATGGCTCTAAAAGCCAAAGTTCAGAAGTGTATGCCTTTCCAGGGTTCCACTCTTTGTCCAATGGAGTAGTGAGATAGAAGGAAGCATCCTAGAAGGGTTGTCTAACAGAGGATTGCTGGGGAAATTGGCAGTCCCCAAACATTGTAGAAAGTCTGGTGTTTTGGGAGCTGAAGCCAGAGTCTGGGTTTTGGGATGCATGGTGGAAAGCATCGCAAAAGGCTGGAGTGTACAGGTGGCACTGCAGAACAGCTGGGAAGGTCCACTTGTAAGAGTTGGCAATACCTTTTTTGGACATCTGAGACTGAAGAATCCCACTTAAAATGTTCACACAGCTTCAGGATTCAGTGGGGACACAGTCTTCCATGTTTTTCTTTGCTGGAGAGAGTTTTGTAACATTGGGGGTCCGGATGAATTCCTGAGTTTGAAGGTTTCAGGCTGGAGCAGACTGGTAGCAGATGTTTGTGGTAAATCCTTATGTTATTCAGTGCATTCAAGCCTGGGTTCCCCTCGACATCCAGATCATACGTCTGTTCCACCTCTTTAGATGCGCTTGCAACAGAAGTCAAGGCAACCTCACTTCGGCTTGTGACTCCATGCCTGGAATTAAATGTACTTCCGGGTCGAGGAGAGCCTTGCTAGATGCATTGGATGGGTGAGGTGCAACAGAAGGCACAGGCTGAGGTTTCTTGGCCTTATGCTTTGGTGGCTCAACTTCAGGCCTCAAGGAACCCTCCATGCTTAATTTAAGCCATTGGTTTTCCAAATATAAAGCTAGTGATGAAAGCCTACTTCTAAGAGTCTTAGGAATGAACTGGCAAATACTGCCAGTTTCATGGTCATGTCTGGGGCCTAGGCAAAAAAAGACACTGGGTATGACCATCATGTGGAATTTTGTCTTCCACACTGGCACTTGCTATCTTATTGTCATCCAGGAAGGACAAGAAAAGATTCCCTACTGGGGCACTTATTTGAAAGCAGAAGTCTGAAACACTGTATGATCGACAGTCTGAGCTGGTGTTCTGACTGGTGGCAGAAAAGTTGAGGATGTTACGTGCATACATCTGTTTTATGGCCTACATCTGACTGAAGCGGACTTCAGCCTTACCACTTACCCTATTAGTGGCAAAAGGGTTTTGTATACTGGCTGATATCGGGCGGCTTCTGGCAGGGATATCCCTCCAGTAAAGAATACTGCAGCAAGTAAATACGACATCCAGCTTGTCAAAACAGTTGTGAGGCCTACAATTTAGTCTTTGGAGGAGAAGATGTGATACAGGCTTTTGAAAAGTCCAAGAAAAGGGTAGAAAATTAGTTTTTATTTTGATTAATGGTATCTAAGAAATTTAGCAGGGCAGACTTGGTGCTGTGGTGGGGTTGAAAGCCATGCCGGGTGGTTTATCAAGTAGAAAGTCATTGAATTGCTGATGTATACATTTTTCTAGTACTTTGGACAGGGGAGAAAAGACTATTATAGGGCAATAGTGTGAGACAGTGACAGATGTGCAACCTTTTTGTAAAAGGATTATGAAGAAAGACTTCCATAGGGCTGGGATGTAGTTTTCTGTAAAGCATACATTTAGGATAGATGCATGGTAGCAAATAGTGTCAGTAACTATACTGAGGTATCCAGATGGCAGGTTGTCAGAGGCTAATGTTGTGGGTTTCAGTTTAATGTATTTTGCTGGTATTTGTCTGGATGGTTGTTAGGCTGAGCTGTGCTATGGTCAGGGTGGGCTGAATTTAATTTATTTGCAATGTCCCTGCTGGTTTCAGATGGGAAAGAATTTGGGGTGGGTTTTCTCCCCCAAAGTTAGGTCTGGTTTAAGGAGTAGTAGTTCTTTTTAACATAATGAACTTGTGTATTTGTGCAGTTTGAGACACCAACATCTAGGTAGGTCTGAGTGCTAGTTTTGTGCCATTGTTTCCAGGCTTTGACTGTCATGAGTTTAGTTTGACAGGTTAGCCATGGGGCAGAAAATGTCTTATGCTTCCACAGAACCAAGTTGATTAGAGAGGCAGGCAATAAAAGTCAAAATATTAAAGTTATGTACTCACCATAACATTCCATGTTTTGTCCTTGATCTTGCCTTCCTTGTTGGATGGGTTTGGAGCAGACCCTCTGCTCCGACTTGGCCATATTCTAAAACTCAAGAGCTTCCACTGGCTTGAGGCTAGACCCTATCCCATCATGTCTAGTGCTAGTTACCCAGATCTCATTTGTGATGACCCATAACACTAGACCACAATATACAGATGACATAAAATGTGTGTATATACATACATATACAAGAAAAAACATCAAGTCATTAGTAGAAATTCTTATTCTATCCAACTCATAAGGCAGGTAGGGAATCAAGGCCTATATAAACAAACATGGATAACTCCTCTTGATCCTCCAGGAGGGGGGGGGGAGGTTGGGATGCAAGAAGGAAAGCGAGATAAAAGGCAACAAACATGGAACGTTATGGTGAGTACACAAGTTATGTACTCACCATAACGTTCAATGTAGTCTATCTCGCCTCGCATTCTTACCCGTGGGTTCGGAGCTGAATGTCTGGTCCAACTCTGCCAACTTTTCTAGCTCAAAGTCTTTCTATTGGCTGGGCTAAGATGGTATCCCATGTTGCACTGCTCTCTATCCCCAGATCTAGTTTGCTGCGAGCCCCAGCACTCATTCTCCATGCATAACATCACCTAAGGAAAGGAACAACAAACCAACAATGAAGGAAGCTCTGAAACCAGACCTAACCTCCAGATCCTCCAGGACGGGGGAAGATGGGTGGGTAAGTAAGAATGTGAGGCGAGATGGACTACATACATCGAACATTATGGTGAGTACATAACTTCTTGATGTTATGTAGTGCAATCTTGCCTACATTCTTACCCGTGGGACAGCATCCCTAGCACCTAAATCCTGGGAGACTCAGTGGAAAATACTCCTGAGCACTGTGGAACCAAAGGAAGACCTGCCCCTAGATACCACATCCAACTTGTAATAAGTAACAAAGGTGTGAGGAGATGCCCAAGTAGCCGCAGCATAAATATCATCCATAGACAATCTGGCCTGATAGGCCGTAGATGTAGATACAGAGGAAGACCTGCCCCTAGATACCACATCCAACTTGTAATAAGTAACAAAGGTGTGAGGAGATGCCCAAGTAGCCTCAGCACAAATATCATCCATAGACAATCTGGCCTGATAGGCCGTAGATGTAGATACAGAGAGTAGAGTGAGCCTTCACCCAGATGTAGATACAGAGAGTAGAGTGAGCCTTCACCCAGAACGGTAAATCTTTACCCCCCGAAGAAATACAACTGGAGATCCACCTGGACAGAGTGACTTTAAAGACAGGAGACCCAATTCTGTTTTCCGAAAAGGAAACAGATCAGATTTTCTGAGGTCTTTCGTTCTGTGTAGATAAAAATGCAATTGTCTGTGTACATCCAATTGATGACATTTGGATTCTGCCTTGTTTGAGAACTGGGGGAAAAAACACTGGCAATTCAATAGATTGATTATGGTTACTGATTGACGCCACTTTGGGAAGAAAGGAGGGGTTCGGTCCGAGAGAAACCCTGTCCTTATGAAAAATCAAATAAGGGGGTTTGATTGATAAAGCTTGAATCTCTGAAACGCGTTTGGCTGACGTGATGGCTATCTTCCAAGTTAAGAATTTTAAATCACAAGTGGCTGCAGGCTCAAAGGGAGGTGACGTAAGCCTGTAGAACGAAGTTTAAGTCCCAAGGCATGACAGGTTCTGATACCGGAGGACGAAGTAACAGAGTGCTCTTCAGAAAAGCCGTACAGACTCTGTGCCATCTGGCTAGGCTCGCCTGCAACATGAAAGGTAGAAATAGACGCCAATTGGACTTTAATGGTGGCGGCCGCTGAACCCTGGTTAAAGAGCATAGACGAACTCCAATACAGATGGAATTGGAGCTGTGTAAGGGTCGATCTTTTTGGTATGCACCCAGATTGAAAACCTCTTCCATTTACTGTAATAAATCTTCCTGGTCGAGGGCTTGAGAGGAAGATAAAATATGAACCACCTCCGGTGAAAAATTATGAAGCCTAACTAATGACTGAAGTGGAGTAGCCAGGCTGTCAACTGGAGGGTCTGAAGAGAGGGATGGAGCTGCCCTGACATGTGTCAGTAAGTCTGGTTGTGGGTCCAGAATCCAAGGAGCATCCAAGAGATGGGGATGGAGAAAGGGGAACCAAATTTGATGAGGCCAGTGTGGGACAATCAGAATCATTCTGCTTCCCCAAGGATTGCGCTTTCTGAATAACCTTTGACAGCAAGGTGACCAGAGGGAAGGAATATAGTAGACCGGAGGGCCAATCGTGGACTAGAGCATACCTGGGTGACTCCCCTTGAGGGGTATCAACATGAAGTAGCTGCTGCATTTGGCATTGAGGGGGCTGGCAAAAAGGTCGCAACAAGGCTGACCCCACCTGCGGAAGATCTGTTCCGCAACTTGACAGTTCAGGGACCACTCGTAAGGCATCAGAATAGCTCTGCTTAGCCGGTCTGCGAACACATTGGACTTCCCCAGAGTGTGCGTTGCCACCAGAAAACGTTGGCAAGACCCAGCCCACTGCCACACTTGGATGGCCTCTCTGCAAGGGGGATAAGACTTGGATCCTCCCTGCTTGTTCAGATATCACACCACTGACCTTGTCCGAGTGGATTGCAATAGTCCCGAAAGGAAGAAAACTCTGAAGTGCTTGCAATGCTAGTAGCACAGCTCTCATCTCCAGAACATTGATATACAGATGCATCTCGTGCTCTTGCCACATGCCTTGGACTGTCCTGCCTAGATAATGCCCCCCCACACCATCTGGGAGGCATCCGTGGTCACTGTGGCAATCGGGGGGGCAGGAACGAAGGGCTTTCCTGCATTCAAGTTGTCGGTGCGAAGCCACCAACTGAGATCCTGTTTGCACCAGAGTAAAACAGAGTGAGAAAGTGGAAGACTGAGACCACTGGGCAGAGAGAAGCCACTGAAGGAGCCTCATATGTAACCTTGCCAGAGGGACTAACAATCGTCGCAGCCATTGTCCCCAACAGTTGGAGGACCCATCTTGCCTTCGCTTCTCAGAGGGAGCAAGGCATGAACTTGTTGCTGTAGGACTCAGATTCTTTCCTGTGGTCAAAACGCCCGCATGAGGACGGTGGCTAGTTCCGCGCCTATAAAGTGACACACCGAGGGCAACAGGGCAGATTTTTCCCAGTTCAATGTGATGCTCAACTGTTGACATAGGTTGATAGTAGCGTCCCTGGTCTGAATTAGTAGATGCCTGGTGGCGGCAGTAAGGAGCCAGTCATCCAGATATGGAAACACTTGGAATCCCTGACGTCTTAAGTGAGCAGTCACCACTGCCATGCATTTGGTAAACACCCTGGGGGCTGTGGTGAGACCAAAAGGCAGGGCTCAAAACTGAAAATGACTGGCCCCCAGCCGGAAGCATAGGTGACTTCTGGATGCCCTGTCCATCTTTATGTGGTAGTAAGCATCCTTGAGGTCGATGGAGCACATCCATACTTTTCCCAACAATGGGAGAATAGACTGCAATGTAACCATTCGAACTTGGACTTTTGCACGTGGGTGTTCAAATGGCTGAGATCCAATATGGGTCTCAGGTTCTCTGTCCTTTTCGGCACCAAAAAGAATCTGAAGTCCCTAATCCTATCTGGTCTGAGGGGACATGTTGGATGGCTCCTTTTTCTAGCAGCTTTGAAGCTTCTGAAGCTGCATAATCCCCTTTGACTGGGTGGAACATCCGGGATTTTCTTAATTGGAGGGGGATCTGACGAGAAGGGGATGACATATCCTCCGGAAATTATTCCTAGAACACATTGGCCCTGGGTGATGTCTTGCCAGGCCTCCGGGTATAATGAGATTCGACCCCCGACTGGCTCCGGAAGCACACAGTTGGGCCTCCCATCAGGAACGGTGGTAGGGAGAACCACGAAAGGAACTGCGGTCTCCAGAGTTGCGGGGGCCTCCTCTGCCACTAGGGTGGCGTCTCCCTGAATAACCACCCCCCCACCTCTGGAAGGGGGGGGCTCACTTTGTGCACTGGGAAAAAATTTCTTTAATCACATTTTGCCACCCCTCTGGGCCTTGGGATAAGGCCTAGAGGGAAGGGAAAAATGGACTCCTATGGCAGACAGTTTTTCCCTCCTGCTCGCACCTGGTAAGGGTGTCTTTCACCATCTTGGTTCCGAACAAAGAGGAACCATCGAAAGGGGTGGTGAATGAAGACTAAGGCCTCCGCGAAATGACAAAGGTGCATCCAGGCCTGCCTCCTAAGAGCAACTCCAGAACTTGCTGCTCTACTTGCTCCTTCAACTGCATATGAAATCAGCCTCATGGAGGAGTTTGCAATGGAATTGAGGATAGACATCTGGGCATTGACAGTCTGGGCCACCACCTCAGAAACGTTACCCATGAGAGTATCTCCAAGCTCCTTGAGATCTCTCTGGAGCTGTGTAAAGTGAGATGAATAAGTCAGTGACCGTAAGGTAAAGGTCGCTGAAGAAAAGGTACGCTTCCCATACCGGTCCATGGTCCTAGACTTCTTGTTAGGGGGATGGACGGAAGAAGTCTCTGCTAATTCCTTCTGAGTGGCAGCTGCCACCACCATGGCATCCACAGGGACTCCCTTGGACAAATTCCTCATCAGGAGGAGCAGACAAAAATTTATTGGGTCTCCTGGGGACTAGTTCCACAGAGTCAGGGGTTTCCCACACCTTTCGACAAACCAAATCCAGAAGCTCAAAAGGTGGGGATACCCAGGAGGTGGAGGGCTGAGCACCAAAGGCCTTCAGGAAGACAGACTCCTCCTCAGAGGGGGCTTTGGATGGCCAGTCACCTCTGTTTCAAAATCTCTAGAATGTCAGAAAAAGAAATCCTCAGAGGACGACTTTGGGGACCCCTCAGATTCCTCGAGGTCGGTGTCTGATGTGAGAGACTTATCCTGGGAATCTATGTGCTTCCTCTTGCACGTCTTTTCTGGGTGGCTCCTCAGGTAAAAACTGAGGGGCCCCTCAGAAATGGGAGGACCACTCATGGGGGGGTACCCCGAGGCCTTGGTGCTCCACTGTCTAGAGATAGATGGCGATCAGAGACCTGCACTGGTGTAGTAGGGGACAGAATGACCGACCTGCATGATGCCGCCGACTCCCTGGCCAGTGCGCTCTGCATGGCCTCGAAGGCTGGTCCCCCCCCCCCCAGAGTCCGAAGAACGACCAGCCTCCGAAGCCACTGCAGGAGTCAAACTTCCCCACGCTGAAGCACTGAGAGGGAGACTAAGAACTGAGAGGTGTCACGAAACCTCTCCCTCAGGTCCGACCAAAGAATCCTGAGTCCTGAATCCTGTGGATGGCGCCGACTGGGTCGGAGCTGATGTCGGCACCAATAAGCCAGGAGGGGCTGTCGGAACAGACCTAGGGACATCACACGGAGCAGAGCACTCTGGCTCCGAAAGCGGAGGTGCGCTCGGAAGTATCGAAGCAGGTTGAGGGATCGGCTCCAGAGCAGACTGGGTCGGAGCAGAGAACAATTTTGCCAAAACAGGTGACTGAAGGAGTCTATACACCACTATCGATGTCCACATCTGATAAGGTCCTGGAGGATTTAGAGGATAGAGAAGGAGATGGAGACCTCCTCTCCGAAGGGGACCTGCGAGGAGGTGATACTGGCCTAATGCTAGGTGACCGGCTCCGAATAGGTTCAAGATGATTGGAGCCGAAGCAGGTTCCATAACAACTGACACTTCCCGCGGCCCAGAGGACAATGGAGCAGAGGATGTCGAAGCAGACTTTGCTATTTTCTCCGGTGGCTCTGAGGAACCTGATGGAACCAGAGATCTCTCTTTAGATTTAGAAGATTTTGCCTTAGAGCTGGAAGCAGTTTCCAGACCCTTCAAGGAGGGTTTCAGAAGTCCCTTCAAAATCAATTTATTCTTCCTTTCCTGAAGAACTCACGGACTAAAGACATGACAAACTGCACGACTCCTGGAGATGAACTGCTCCCAGACAATACACACAGACAATGTCCATTGGTAATGGACATTTTATAACTGCACCTAGAGCATTTCTTGAAGCCCGAAGGCTTGTGCTCCTCAGTATCTTTGGACATAGTTCAATAACAAAAAGCACCAAAGACAAATAATCACTGAATAAAGGACCAACGGTCAAACAGTCACAAGGCGGGAAAGACCTACCACGAACAAAATACCTCAAGATCTCCAATTTAAATGATCCTTAGACACAAACACAAGGGGGAGGGACTAAAACCTCTAATTTAAACTGTTTTAGATCCGGTAAAGTTTATAACACAAGGAAAGCAAGGGGACAGACTAGGTCTTCTAACTGAAACGGGCCTAGCCCGTTGGAAACAGCTAGTGGGATACCACAGAAAAACAATCAAAAACACAACTTTTCCACAATACAAGACCAGAACACACAATAGCTATTAAAATAGCTTTTTGTTTGCAACAAATTCTCTGATAATGAAGAAAAAGGGTACTTAGCCACAGCCAAGAGTGAGACCATGTCCGAGCTACACGAGCGGCAAACGAGATCTGGGGATAGAGAACAGTGCAGCATGGGATACCATCTTAGCCCAGCCAATAGAAAGACTTTGAGCTAGAAAAGTTGGCAGAGTCTGAGAAGACATTCGGCTCCGAGCCCATGGGTAAGAATGTAGGAGAGATTGGACTACATAACATCTTTGTCCCTATCTCAACCTTCCTTGTTGGTTGGGACAGCGTCCCCAGCACCTTTTCAGGTGGCTCAATGGAATACTCTTTAGGACCATGGAACCAAAGGATGCCCTGTTCCAGGAAGCCACATCTAATTTGTAATGAGTAATGACTGTATGGGGGTTAAACCCATGTAGCTGCCACACAAATTGAGTCTAAAGGTAGTCTGGCCTGAAAGGCAATTGGAGGTAGACAAATCCCTGGTTGAGTGTCCTTGAATTTTCCCTGGTAGTTTGTTCTGCGAGTTATAGATACAAGTAATGGTATTCAAACTCATTTTGATAAAGTCACTTTCGATACTGAAGTTCCCTTTGTTTTCTGCAAAAGATACAAATTGGTCAGACTGTCTGAATTCCCAGAGTCCTCTGCAAATAGAAAATCGTCTATGAACATCCAATTGGTGGAGTTTATACTCTGCCTTGTTGCCATGGTTCGGAAAGAACACGGGTAGTTCTATTGATTCAGATTGAACTCTGAGCAAACTTTTGGTAGAAAGGAAGGGTTGGTCCTGAGAGAACCACTTATCTTTGTGGAAAATTAAATAAGGGGGATGAATGGAAAGGGCTTGTAATTCTGATACCCTCCTAGCTGAGGTAATGGCGATCAAGAAAATATTTTTCTTGAAGTCAAAACGTTTAGAGCACAAGAAATAGCAGGTTTGAATGGAGGAAGAAGCAAGGCAGCTAGGACTAAATTGGTTCTCTTACTGGGGTTCTCAAAAGGATACTACCCCTCAGAAAAGCTTTGCATAGCCTGTGGGACATAACATTGGAACCCATTCCTCCCACATGGAAGTTGGAAATAGCAGCCAATTGAACTCTGATAGTTGCTGCTGCTGCTCCTTGGTTAAAGGCTTCAGCCAAGAATTCCAGTAGCTTTGAAATGGGTGCAGTAAAAGGATCAATATTTTTGACAGCCCAGCAAGAGAAGTTTCCATTTGCTAGTATACAGTTTCCTCAGAGGATTTGAGGGGAGATGAGAATATGTTGTACGGCCAGGGAGATGTCAGGAAGCCTGGCTAAGCCGAGAAGTGGAGGAACCAAGCTATCAGCTTGAGTTGAGGAAGGATGGAGTGTGCCCGACTGATGCATCACTAAGTCCGGAGCTGGGTCCAGGATCCAAGGCTCCTCCAGAAGATGGGGGCCATAGAAACATGAACCAGATTTGACGAGGCCAGTAGGCGACAATGAGGATTAGCTTGCAACCCACCAATTTTGCTTTCTGAAGAACCTTGGGAATCAGAGGAAATTGGGGAAAGGCATACAGAAGTCCCGGGGGTCAATCACGAACAACTGCATCCCTGGGCGATTGTCCCAGTGAAGGGACTAGGTCAAAATAGCTGCTGCATTTGGCAATGATGGATGTGGCAAAAAAGATAAACAGCAAGGCTGGCCCCACTTGCAAAAGATCTGGTTAGCAATGTCCCGTTTCAGGGACTGCTCATGAGGCACAAGTATAGCCCCTGCTTACCTTGCCCGCCATAATGTTGGATTTCCCCAGAATGTGCATCATGACCAGAAAGCTTTGGGAGGACATCGCCCATTGCCATACTTTTAGGGCCTCTCGACATAGGGGGTAGGATCTGGTTCCACCTTGCTCATTGATGTACCATACCACTGACTTGTCAGCATGGATCACAATAGTCCCCATTGGGAGAGCTGTGAACTGCTTGCAACACCAGGAGCACCGCCTCTCATCTCGAGGACATTTATGAGCAAATTGTACTCATGTTGTTGCCAAGTTCCATGAACAGTCTGTCCCAGATAATGCTCCCCCCACCCTATCTGGGAAGCATCAGTGGTCAATATGGCCACTGACTGGGGGAGGACAAACTGTCTGCCATAGTCAGCTGGTTGGACTGAAGCCACCATTTTTAGGTCCTTCTTGCAGGTCTCCATGATGAGAATTTCATGGGACATGGGTAGATCTTGCATGGACCACTGAGCAAACAGGAGCCACTGCAATAACCTCATGTGGAAACGCACCAAGGGAACTAGTTATAGCTGCCGCCATGGAGCCCAGGACTTTCAGAACAAATCTTGCTAGAGTCTTTTTCCTCCCGATTAGAGTTGCACCCCCTCCTGAGGCAATTTTGCCATCATTTCTTAGTTGTCTACATCCTCCTATAAATGCAATATATTGACAGGGCAACAAGTCGGACTTTTCATAGTTTATAGTGATGCCTAGCTGAGAGCAGAGGCATACTGTGGTGTCCCTTGTCCCAGTTAGTTGATGCTCGGGGGTGGCGGTAAGGAGCCAGTCATCCAGATATGGAAAGACCAGCAATCCTAGATGCCTCAGAAGAGCTGTGACTACTGCCATGCATTTGGTGAACACCCTGGGGGCTGTGGTGAGGCCAAATGGCAGAGCTCTGAACTGGTAGGGACAGTCTCACAGCCGGAACTGTAGAAATCTACTGGATCACCTGTCTATCTGGATATGGTAGTACGCATCATGGAGATCGATGGAGCACACCCAATTGTCCTTTCCCAGAAAGGGAAGTAAAAACTGCAGTGTCACCATCCGGAACTTTGTCTTTTTGACAGACTTGTGAAGTCTGCTGAGGTCCAAAATGGGCCTCCAGTCCCCCGTTTTCTTTGGTACTAAAAAAAAACCTAGAGTTACTTCCGGATCTGATTTGGTTTGCGGGGACTTCTTGGATGACTTTTCTTAGCAACTTTTGAACTTGGAGTTGCTTGTTCCCTCAGATTGGGTGGCACATCAAAGATGAATTTTTGTTTGTGGAGAAGAGATTGCATGGAGAAAGGAATACTGTATCCCCCTGGATATTATAGACTGTACCTATGTGCGTCTTTGGACCCATGTGTCTTCTGTGATATCTTGCCAGGCTTCTGGGTACAGTGACAATCTTCCCCCCGACTGCCTCCAGAGGTGGACAGGTGGTCCCCCTTTCAGGAGTGCTGGAAGAGCCTCCCAGAAAACCTCTATCGCCCTGACTCTGTGGACCACCTCTGCTGCAAGGGCATCTCCCATTATCCCCCCCCCCCCTACCCCAGGGGGGACAATTCATCACATGCTTCAGGTGACATTCTCTGGGATTTCCAGAACCACATTTTCCCCCCTTTTGGCCTTTAGGATAAGGTCTAGGAGTGGAAAGATGTACTCCCACAGCAGAGTCTTTTGCCATCCTGCTCACACCTAGTCTTTTACTTTAAGCCCAAATAATGATGAGCCAAAGAGGGCGTTGGTAAAGGAGGACTTGAAAGGTTCTACAAATTGACAAAGGCGGATCCAGGAATGTCTCTAAGGTGACTCCTGTGCCTGCAGCCCTGCTCACTCCATCGGCTGCGTAGGAGTTGAGCTGCATGGAGGAGTTAACTATCAAAGATAAAGTCGCAAGCTGAGAAACTCTTATCTGCAGCTCCCACAGCTGTAGGATCCTTTAGGGCATCTCCTAGCTCTTTCAGGAGATCCCTTTGAAGACAGGTGAAATAGAATAGATAATTCAGTGACCTGAGAGTAAAGGCTGCTGAAAAGACACGCTTCCCACTTCTGTCCATCGTATGGGACACTGTTCAGTGGATGGACAGATGTAGAAGTCTCTGCTAATTCCTTCTTAGTGGCCGTCACCACCAACATAGCATCAATTGGCACACCCTTGGTTAGGAAGGATTAGTCATCTGGGACCGTTATGAATTTTATTGGGCCTCCACGGAACTGGTTCCATCGATTCCAGAGAGCTCCATGCCTTTCGACTTACTAGCCCTAGTAGTGGGTTGGGAACCGAATGCATCCAAGAGGAAAGGGAGTTCCAGCCACCCCTCTGCTTGAGGATTTCCAAGATGTCCAAGAATGAGACATCCTCAGAGGTGGACTGTGGGGACCCTTCTGAGTCCTCCAAGTCAGTGTCCGATGTCAGACTCTGGGGAGTCCATATGCTTCCTCTTACATGTCCTCTTCCAAGGGACCTCCTCAGGGGAATGATCTGGGGAGGTTTTGGAAGAGGGGGGGTCACCCAGTGGGGCATCCTGGGGCACTAGTTCCCTGTGCTTAGAATGGAGGGGTGGTGAGTGAAGACACTGGCTTTGTGAGGGATGGAGTAGCTGAAGCAGAGGGAGGAGCTGTCAGAGGACAGCACACTCATCACCTTGAAGCCACCACGCTCCCAGCCAAAGTGTCTCCCTGGCTCCAAAGAGTCGAGAGACCTCTCCCGCACAGAAGGTGATGGTTCCAAGGCTGGAGGAGGGAGCCAAGCTCACCTGTGCCAAAGCTCCAAGAGGGAGAGTGGAGTCTGACAAGGGTCCGATGCTACCCCCCCCTCGAAGCAAAGGAGTGTTGGCTCCCAGATCCCACGATAGGAGGTATCAAGAAGATTGAAGCGATGTCGGAACAGATAGACCAGAGGTTTTAGGAACAGACTGTTCCACCACAATGGACTTCCATGCACTCCAGCTCAGAGCTCGGGTGAGTTGAAGGAGGAATAGACAATCTGGGGGGGTAGGGTAGTCTGCTCCACATCCATACAGACTGGGCTCTTAATATATTAGTGAAAGCCGGTGTCTTGAGAAGCCTCTTCACCACCCTCTCTACATAGTCTAAAAGACTGACTATCGAGAGGAGTGGGTGGATGATCAGTTACTGCCTGCCAGACTATAAAAGCGGTGACAGTGAAGCGGACAGCACCGGTTCCAAGGAAGGCGATCTAGTCCTTTTAGGACTCCTAGACAGTTCTGAGGACACTGACTGAACAGCAGGAAATAAGGTCTCGTCAGTCCAGGGGTTTCAGATCTGAACTACTAGATTTGTGTCTTGATGGCTCTGAGGTCGGAACAGACAGAGGTGTCAGTTTGGGGGATTTCCCTGGTTTACTAACCTGATTCCCATCCACTGGAGTGTCAAAACGCCCTTTCAGTAAACCCTCACAAAATAAGCTTGTTTTTGCGCTCCTGCAGGACTCTGGCACTGAAAGCATTACAAATAGAACACAAGTCCTGCAGGTGCACAGCTCCCAGACAAACTTGCATATCCAGTCAAGAACATTTTTTGGGAGCACTAGTCACATTTTTTGAATCCAGGTTTGGATTCTTTGGACATTATCACAACCACAATACAGTAACGTACAATACACTGCAGTTATAGATATCAGGGACAGGAAATCTACAACTCTACAATAACTAAAAAAAAAGTTAGTTTTTTGTGAACAGCAAAAAAAGAAGGTAACAGAAGGGGGAGAGGCTCTAAATTAAACAACTCCTCTGACCGAGGAGAGCCTCTCAAACGGCTACTCCTTGTCAGAAAGGGAGGAGGGAATAAGGGTAAGCTCTCTAACTGAAATGGGCTAAGAGCAAGGGAGAATCCTCCAAGAAAAAATGAATTAGAAAAGAGGAATAGGCCTGAAGAAAAAATGGACTAAACAGCAGTAAAACAAAGCGGAGTTAGGGATGCTAAACAAATACTAGTAATCTACAGAAAATCCTGAACAAATATCAAGATTTAAATACAGAATATAATAAAATTCAAAAACTTAGCCTGAGCCAGTACCCAGCAATCTCGAAGCTTCCAGAGGCAAACAAGATTTAGGTAACTAGCGCTAGGCATGATGGGATAGGGTCTAGCCTCAAGCCAGTGGAAACTCTTGAACAGGCAAGCAAAAACTGAGGGTAACGCTACTCAATGCTAGAAGTCTAAATCTCAAAATGCACTCACTCGAGGCACTCCTTAAAATGGAGAACAGAGATCTGTGCAGTGACGGAGACCTGGGTTCAAGGCTCCAGAGAGCACCCCTGCACTACCAGGCTATAACTCATACCACACCTTTCGGCCATGTAACCTGGACCGAAACACCAAAGGCGGAGGTGTGTCCATATTCATTAAGGATATCCACACTTCCAGGCTAGTTGCTCAGCACAATGCATACGAGGTTATAGTGCAACTAACTCTGGGAAAAACTGCAATCCAGATTGTAGCTTATTACAGATCCCCCACCATGCCCCAGGATTCCCACTCCTCTTCTTGAAGTACTGGAAAATATTAGGGCCGAACCAAACACCCTAATAATTGGCGACTTCAAATACCCCATTAACTGGGAAAACTACTCATGTACCAACTCCTTAGCTCAACGCTTTCTGGAATTCATAAACTCCAATGCCCTGGATCAACTTATCCACACCCCCACCGATCAACTTATCCACACCCCCACCAGGGGCAATATCCTAGACCTAGTCATTACCAACATGAGTGACTGGTGTTCCACACCCAAGTCAACTCCTTGTTGGTCCGATCTGACCGTAAGCTAATCACCCATGATATCCACATCCCACCCCCACCCCCCATTAAGGAAACAGTAAAAAATTCTCCAAAGCCAACTTCATGCTTCTTAAGACAGAAGTGGTGAACTTCATGACACCCATGCAGATGGACAATACAGTTACAACTGCTGAATCCTACACAAAATGCACTCTATAAGCACTTATACGAGTGCATGGATCGTGCTATCCCAAACAGAACCAAGACAAAAAAAAAAGGAAACCAATCTGGTAGTCCCCTGCCATAAACTGTACAACAGAAGGAAGAAACTGTTGCAAGAGAGTAAATTCCCATGAGTGGAAGAGCTCCCTGGTCAGCCTCAGTAAGAAGCTGAGATCCCTTATAAGATCCTCCAAAGCTATCTATGAAAACAAAATCGCCACTAATTCCAAAGACAACCACAAAGCATTCTATAGCTATGTCAAGAATCTCAATGGCAACACCCACATCTGCTCTGAGTTACAGCACAGAGGCACGAAAATTACAGAAGCAACTGATATTGCCAACATCCTGGCAGATAGGTTCAGTGCTAACTTTACTCCCCTCTCACCTCCTAAAGGGCCCATATCTATACAGGAAGAATGCAGAGTCCCTGTAATCACAGCTACGCAGGTAAAAGCTGCACACTCTAAAGCCAAAAACACAGCATCCATGGGACTGGACAACATCCCAGGCTGTGTTTTACATGAACTTCAGAACGAACCGTCTCCCCACTTAAGCACCATGTTCAATAGCCTCGCATCAGGCTTTGTGCCCACTGAATAGCACACAGCAACAGTTATCCCACTCCACAAAGGGGGAGCCACCACTGATCCCGGGAACTATCGATCTATTAGCCTGACGAGCCTGGTCTGCAAGGCCATGGAATGTATCAACATGGAACTCAAAGACATTGGTAATCTCCAAACTCTGGATCCCACACAGTTTGGGTTTGTGAAAGGCAGATCATGCCTCCTGAACCTGATAGACTTCTTTGAGGCAGTCATCAAAGCCGTAGATGAGGGTAAGGTGGTTCACACAGCCTATCTTGACCTCGCCAAGGCTTTCGACACCATCCCCCATTCTGGAATTATAGCTAAACTCACTAAACTAGGCATAAATCCCTACGCCACAAGATGGGTTGCCAACTGTCTCACTGACAGAACCCACACTGTAAAAGTTGCAGACTCCAAATCTGACCTCAAAGCAGTGACAAGTGGAGTACCACAGGGTTCCATCCTGGGACCTCTCCCGTTTGGTATCTACTTCTCAGAAGTACAGGCTAACACAGAAGGTCTCTGCCTAACAAAGTTCGCAGATGACTGCAAACTAGGAGCCATAGTCAAGTCCTCAAATGATGTGGACATCCTACAGAATGGCCTCGCTGAGACAGATGCCTGGTGTCAGAGCCATGGCCTCAAGCTCAATGCCAAGTGCAGTGTCATCCCCTTTGCTAAAATCTTTGTAACCATGAACTACCACATGGGCAGCAATCTACTTAACACCGAATGCGTGATAAGAAACCTTGGGACCCAGGTGGACAGTAGTCTCTCCTTTGATAGTCACATCACCACAGTAGTCAGGAAGTCCTTCTACGTGACACCTCAGCATAAAAGGGTTCTCATCCAGGAAAAAAAAAGTCATTGTTCCCCTCTACTTGACACTCAGACCCATCATAGAGTACAACACCCCTTTTGGAATGTACCTCAAGACATCTGTGGACTTTCCAGCTGCTGCAGAAGTACCTCACAAGGAGGATTACCGGCCTCAAACAAGTGACCTACACTGACCGCCTCAAAAAACTCTAGCTTTACTCTGGGTAGCATATCGCCTACTCTGAGGTGATCTCTGCCTAACATATAAAAGCTATGTCAAACCCAGAGCTGTTTGACATGCTACACCTAAAGAAATCCCAATCCCTCAGAGCTACACTCTAGGGACCTAAACTTTGCCACCACAATAAACATGACTTGCTGGAGGGATAGATTCCTGTCCCAGAGACTTCCCATACTCTGGAACAGGCTACCCATCTATGTCAAGCAAAGTTCCTCATTAGCACTCCAAGAAAAATCTTGATGAGTGGATAGGAAATACACCCCAGGGATCATTTGTGTGTCTGCTCGACAGTGGCACAAAAACTTTCTTGGGTGGCATAAGCCAGGGAACTTTGTTGGCTAGGCTTATGTAGGCACTTGGGCCGATAGCTTAGTACCTACCTATGAACTTTAGAATATGGCAGAGAGAGCAGAGGGTTGGCTCCGATCCCAACCCACAAGGAAGGAGAGATGGGGACAACATAACATGTTAATGTTTTCTGCTGTTTTACACTCAGAATGGAATAGACAACAGATAGCAATTGGTGTTAAGAGCACAGGCTGCAATATGCCTTAGTATAGTTAATCTTAATTTTAGGTTTATGTGATGCCAGTGGGTGCAGCTGTTGATTTGGGACAAAATGTTCCCATCAGTTGGATTAAACATTTGAAGAGGTACAATTGTACGCATGTTTGTTTTAAGTTAATAGGTTATGGAGTGTGTCCTAGGGTTTTCTGTTTGAATGTTTTCATTAAAACAAAATGGTCTTGTAAAATGTGACATTGGTTTAAAACTGCATGAAAGATCAACCTGCCAAACAATAGGTGCATGTAACAAAAGCTGGAAATAGCTTTAAAAAGTGTCTCATACAATATGTGGCATACCTTTTAATGGCTATACTACCCATTATTTTGTAACATGAATGACCTAGCAGGTATAGACAAGAAAGAGTACTGAATTGTATTAAGAAATGTAGAATGCAAATAGCAATGCTAACAGACACTTGGAAAAAAGTGAGCATGTGAATTTGATAAAAATGGATTTCAGGAGGGATAAGAGTCATCAGGGACAAAGGAAGTGGGAAGCACTTATACTAATTGCTAGAGGAGCTCCCATAAGAGAAAAAAAGATAATGGTAGATTTGTAGTAGCAAGGGACTACTAGCAAGGAAGGATTACACTGGCAGGTTATGTACATTTCACCTAAAACTATTACGGAGCTTAAGAAAATTTGGGGAGAAATAATCAGCTTTCAACAGGGAATCTTATAAGTGGGGAGTGGAATTTGATTTGCAACAGTGAGGATGTATTTGGGGGACCTAGAAGGGAAAAAGATGACCAAGGTAGATTTGTAAAGAAATATGAAAATATTGTGTATTTAAGGTGGGAATTCAGTAATAGGAAAGAAAAGTTGTGTAAAATCTTACCATAACCATAGATGTTCTTCTCTTCACTGATGCAGTATTCTTAACCTGAGGGATCTCCTGCCTGAAGGCAATAGCATCAGCCAGTATACAAAAGTCTTCTATAACTTTAGAGTATGTGGAACGTTTCATGTAAGCTGCAGTTGGACATAGACCATAAGTGACCATCCTCAGAACTGAATGCCCCAGGACGAATGCCAGACTAAGGCTATGAAAGGTCAGTACATATAAGCAAAGCAATAGACCAGGGGCAAAGGAGAATGGGATAGAATACTGCAGCAGCGAAGAGGACATCTATGGTTATGGTAAGGACTTACACAACTATTCTATGTCCTCCTATTCTATAGTCTATTCACTTGCTGCAGTATTTTTAACATGGAGTGTGCCAAAACTGAAGGGAGGAACACAGGAGCTCTTAAATGAAGCCATGAAAAACAGCTTTAGCAAATCCAGCTCTAGATCTGGAGATGGCATCCAGTTTGTAATGTTTGGTAAAGGTATGAATAGAAGACCAAGAGGCTGCTTCAAGGATGGTGCTGTTATCAAAGCCCTTGAAGAATGCATTAAAGGAAGCCACAGCCCTGGTAGAATGGGGTTTCACAGGTGAAGAGAGGCTCTTTACATGGTGTGCAACAAAGGCAAACAGTCTGAAATCCAAGAAAGTCTGCTTGGAAATGGGTAAACCCAGAGCCAAGGAGTGAAAGGTCACAAATAGCCAAGACTTCCCGATAGATTTTTATCTGGACAAGACTAAGTACCTTCTCACTGTGCCTTTTGGGAGAAGGGAAGGTAGGTAATTGAATGGACTGGTTAAGGGATAACTCATTAACCACTTTTGGCATAAAATAATGTATTCCCAAGGACACCCTATCCTTATGAAGGTACAAGAAAGGGGGTACTGACATAAGGACTTTTAGCTCAAACATCCTTCCAGCTCAAGTCAAGGCCACTAGTAACAGTTTTCCAAGAGCAATGTTTAAGGGAGGCCATAGAGACAGGCTCAAAAGGGGCCAGGGTCAATTCTCCTAGAAGAGAATTAAGGTCCCAGGGAGGAATAGCAGACGTTGTGCTTTGACAGAATAAGCCAAGCCAGCAGAGTAATTCACACAGGTAAGACAAAACCACTGGAATTCCCAGTCAGTGGGGCCTTGGTTCTTGGAGAGAAACCAGAGTGAATGTCTTTTCCACTTGGAAACGCAAGATTTTCTAGTATTGGGTTTTCTGGCCACCTACAAAACCCTGAGCATGTCTTCTGAGAATAGGATGTCTGAAGGGGATTAGAATCCTATCACCAGCAGTGTTAGTTGCAGGGGTTGACAAGTGTGGATGTATCAGGGATCCTTTGTTCTGTGCGAAAAGGTCCCCTCTGTGGGGCAAATAGTTGTGTAAAATCTTACCATAACCATAGATGTCCTTTTCCATATGCTGCAGTATTCATAACATGAAGTCTGCCTCTGGCTGACTCAAATTTTCAACCAGTAAGCTGCTGCAAGGTATGTGCAACAGTGCGCACACAGTGCACATTAGCTATAAACAGACGTCCGGTATAAAGTGGACATCAGCACGTACCTACCTCAGTACTTTATTCCGCAAAGCACCAGCCTAAGTGAGCAACATATAACCAGGGATTAGGCAAGCATCAGGGGAAGGGTGGGGGGAGGGAGCAATACTGCAGCATATAGAACAGAAAAACATCTATGGTTATGGTAAAATTTTACACAACTACTATGTATGCTGCATTACTCATAACATGAGGGAGAATGCCAAAGCTTATGCAGAGGAGCAGAAACATTTTCCACAAAGCTATGAAGAATAGCTCTGGCAAAACCTGCTTTGGACTTGGAAATAACATCCAATTTGTAGTGTTTGAAGGTATGAACAGATGACCTGGTAGCTGCCTCCAGGATAGAAGCTGTATCCAATCCTTTAAAGAAGGCTCAAGAGGGCAGCCCTAATACTGTGTGCCCTTACAGGGGAAGACAGATCCTTGCCATTGGCCAAGGAGCCAACGATGTGGACATTCTACAAAGGGGCCTCATGGAGACTGATGCTTGGTGTCAAAGTCATGGCCTCAAGCTCAGTGCCAAGAAGTGCACAGTCTTTGCTTTGGGAAAAACTACCCATGAACTACCACAGGCGGTAGCCTAAACACCAAGTGTGATGAGACCTTGGGACACAGGTGGACAGTAGTCTCTCCTTTGATAAATCACATTGCCACAGTAGTCAGGAAATCCTACATGGCACACCATCACAAAGGGGTTCACCTCCAGGAAAAAAAAAAGGTCACTGTTCCTCTACTCAATTCTCATCAGACCCATTAGAGGTAAACGCCCCATTTGACATGTACCTAGCAAGACAACTAGAAAGGCCACAGAAATACCTCACTAAGGATTACCAGCCTCCGATGCCATAAGCAGACAGTCTCAAAAAAATTCCAGCTCTACTCAAGTTGCTTATTGCGTACTCAGAGGCATCCTCTGTACAACATACAAAGTCATGTCAAACTCAGATCTGTTGGACATGCTACACTTAAAGAAACCCCAATCCCTCTGAAACACACGCTCCAGGGACCTAAACCTTGCTAACACAATAAACATGCGGGAGGGATAGATTCCTGTCCCAGCGGCTTCCCAATCTCTGGAACAGACTACCCATTCATGTCTAGCAAAGCTCCTTATTAGCCCTCCAAGAAAAATCTTGACAATTGGATGGGAAATAGGAAATTCACCCCAGGGATCACTTCTGCGACTCTGCTAGACAGGAGCACAGGAAAATAACTTTCTTGGGTGGCAAAAGCCAGGGAACATTTTTGGCTAGGCTTACATAGGCCCCAGGGCCGATCACCTAGTACCTACCTATGAAAGAAATGGCTTTGGAGATCCAAGAAATAGCTTGATTAGAAACAGGTTGGCCCAGGGCCCTTGGGTGATGGACAGGGACTAACAGATGGCTTAGTTTAGCTCAAATAGCATCAGAGTTGTTCTCGAACGTGCAAGGTGTGCAGAACACTCCATGGAGGATTGGGGAAAAGGGAAGATTGATAGCCTGATTCAGGGATAACATTTACCACCTTGGGCATAAAAGATGGGTTAGCCCAAAGAGAAACCATGTCCCTGTGAAAGACAGTGAAGGGAGAGGCGGCGGCACTGGTTTCCTTGGTGGTCTGTGAAGGACACCTTTTAGGAACAGTTTGACTTGCAACCTGGAAGCCAAGGGAGGAGATATAGGTAAGCATGCTGAAATGGCAGCCAGATGTGCCTGACTGAGGAATGACAAGCCATTCCATTAATTCACACAGATAAGACCACCACTGACGGTTACAAATATTTTAAGACAACAGAAGGAAAACCTCTTCCATTTGGAGACTTAGGATTTCCTAGCAGTAGATTTTCTGGTCTCCTGCAGAACTTTTAGCACATCCTCAGTGTAAAGGTGTCTAAAAGGAAACAAAGCCCCATCAACCACAGAATCAAGTTTAGGGTCAACATTTGTGGATATACTAGAGTTCCCTTGTCCTGTGTGAGGGATTCCTTAGGGGTAACTTGTGGTGATTGCCATTGGCTAAATGTAGAAGCGGAACCAATGCAGTCTTGGCCAAAAGTGGGTCACCAGCAAGATTTTTTGGTTGTTCTTGCTGAATTGTGAGCAGTAAATTCTGAATGAGTGGTGGTGGGGATGTGTTCAGAAACACCCCCTTCCATTCCCCAAGATATGGAGTCCTGGCACAATACTTGGGAAGTTCTGTTCATGGGGAAGGCAAAAAGATCTGAGGGATACCCAAACAATGGACAAGGTCCAGAAACACATCCCTGTTCAATATCTACTCATGTGCCTGAGTCATGGACCTGCTTAGAGAGTCTGCCATCACATTCTGAGCTGAGGGAATGTAAACAGCCTGGAGAGAGACCAGACTCTGCTGGGCTCTGTTGTACAATGCCAGTCAGCAGAGGATATAGGACTTTGCCCCTCCCTGCTTGATGTACCAGAAGACTGTGGTATTGTCTATGAGCCACCTTAGGACCCATGGCGAAATCCTTGACTATTCTGAAGGCAAAGATCAAAGCTCTCATTTCTTTAAGTTGGTATGTTCTTTTGTCTGTGGAGGGGACCACACATCTCTGAGCTTCCAGTTTCCTAGAGTTGCACCCAATCCTGTGTCTGACACCAGTGTACAGATCATGAGTGAGATGGAGTGATTGAAGGGGTAGGCCTGGATTTCAACATGGTAGGAGGGAGAACAAATTCCAGAGTATGAGAATTGCTTCCAAACTGTTCTCAGGAACCATTGCAATTTCTTTGTGTAGCCTGGCAAAGGAAAGCACTGGAATAGTAGAGGCCATGAATGCCAGGAGGCGCAGGAACTCCCTGGTTAGGGATTGAAATGGTATTAGGTCCTGGAAATACAAGGCGAGGGACAGGACCTTTCCTGGGGGTAAAGTAAGCTATTGCTCTTGTCAGGATCCTACACCTCAGGAAGACACTATCCTGGGACAGGGTCAGAAGAGACTTTTGGAGGTTGATGGAAAACGATAGTCCTTTCAGAAAGGACAATGTAGGAAATTGTCCAGGAGCATTTCTGGTGATTGGGCCTGGAGAAGCCAGTATGGAAATATCTTTATGCCCTGCAGTCAGCTATAACAGTGGCTAAGCATTTTGTGAATACTCTGCCATAGATAGACAAAAGGGCAACGCACAAAACTAAAATGAGAGGAAGCCACAGAAAAGCAAAGGAATCTCCTGAACAGTTGGGTGAATGTGAAGTTAGGCATCTTATGTCCAGTGACACCATGAAGGCCTGGGGAAGAACTGGAGGGAGTAGAGTAGGAAGGATCAGCATGTGAAAGGTAGGAACTTTCAGAAAGGCATTTAGATGGGACAGATAGGATGGGCCCTTTCATAGGACCAAAAACATCCAGGAGTAAAATCCTTTTCTCCTTTGATTGGGTGGCACCTCCTGGATAACGCCCCGAGAAAGGAGAGAACTAGTGGGAAGAATTCCATTTGGTCCTGTGGGGGTTGTGGGATTCCCTTGAATGTAGGATGGGTTTCCCATACCATGAAGTAATCTTGGTCGATGATGGGAAAGGACCCAAGAGTCCTTGGGTTATCCGTTTCCAAGCTGGGAGGGAAACAAGCAAAGAAAGGGGGTAGATGGATCTGGGACTTTGTAGTCACAGGCTACCAAGTTTGGCCAGAGTGTGGAGGAAGTAGACTTGAGAGCCTGTCTCCTTGTATCCCCTTTTACCTTTGGGCAGGAGAGACTTAGCAGCCTTCCTAACAAAGGTAGTTTTGGCTGGGTAGTTTCTCTGGAAGCAGGGGACAGGAGAGATGTGCATTTTAAATCCTGTAGTGTCTTCCCCTTTTCCTGAATAGTTTTAAAAAGCTCTGCAGCTACAGTGCCAAATAAGGCTTTATCCAGAGGGCCATCCATAAGCTAAACTTTGATATCGTTCGGCAAGGGTTGTACTCTAAGTCATGAATGCATTCTCAGGACAGACCCCCATAGCTGCAGCCCTAGCCGAAGCCTCCACTACATAACTGCATTTGGAGTACCTAGTAACCTGGGAGCAAGAATTAGTGCTGAAAAGCTTGGCTTTGTTGGGAGAATCTGGAAACTCTGGCAGGAGTTTCACTGCATCTGGCAAAAAAGCCAGGGAATATTTGGCCACGTGAGTCTGAATTTATTGCTCTAAAGGCCAAGGTTGCAGAAGTATACATTTTCCCCAGCCTCTCCATAACCTTGCTTTCCTTAGAGGGAAGCAAGGAGGTGAAGGGTAAAAAAGTCTGGAAGCTTTATCTGCTGCCACTGACAGTAGCTAGGTCAGCCAAGGGTGCCTTAAAAAAGAACTTGGCATCCTCAGGCACCTTGTAAAACCTGTCAGGGCACTTGGAAGCTGGCAGCTGGGAATCTGGGCACTTGGAAGCTGCAGTGAAGGCATCCAAGGCGGCTGGCAGGACTGGAGGGATGGCTGAAGGATTAGGCGATTCCATCTGTAGGAGGGTCACAGCACATCTTAAACCTCAGGAACTTTGCAGCAATCCCATTTAAGTCCATCTTCAAAATGATCTCTCCAAAGGAATATCCTCCCCAGGGGAACCTGTACCATTAGATACCTCCTCTGAGGAGGCATAACCTAGGAGGAGAGGCAATCTGAGTAGAATAGGCAAACAGATTCATCCTTTCACAGGGGTAGAAGGAGAAAGGGCCTGTGCTGGAAGAGAAGGAGCTGATGTTTGGTGGAGGGCCATGAAGGTAAAGAGGCCTTGGGTAAAAGCTTGCCAGTCAGGCATTTTTATTAGAAGCATGGCCCCGGGGAGCCAGGGAAATGTGTTTAGTTTTAAAGTTTTCTTCTTTGGAGCCTCGGGAGCCAGGCAATGAAAGAAAGGGCCCGACATTGGGCAGCATTCCACAACATCCGTAAGAACATACTCAAACCACAATCTGCGTCATGTGGGTCTTCAGAGAACCAACAGTGGTTCCCCCTGGCTCCTGAGTTGGACATCTGCGAATCCCTCTGGATGTACCTATGGACTCCTGGTACTCAAAGCTAGCTCTGTAGATTCCAAAGAGGCCTCCGGGCCATCATCAGCCTGGGGAGGGATGCCCAGAGTACAGGAAGCAGCTGTAGGGTTAGGCAGAGGCTTCTTGGCCTTGAGTTGTGGCTCTTCTGAAGGGCACAATGTCAGTACCATATCTAGAGCAAAGCACTTAAGGTGCTGATTCTCAAATATAACCTAAGGGAAGCTAGGTGGCTATGGAGGGTTTGAGGAGCAAAGGCTTTACAGACATTGCAGACCATATAATGGTCTGCACCCAAGCAAAATAAACAAAGCTCATGGGAGTCTTTGGGGAATCTGCCTTCCACAATGACACTTACCCTTCCTAGCAGACATACGGGGTACTTATCTGAAGCACAAAAGTAATTCTCTGGCAAGTGATGACCAGAGCTGGCAGTTGGGACAGGCAGCAGAAAAGCTCTGAGGTAGGTATGCGCTGATGTCCACTTTAAACTAAAACATCTGTTTATGGCAGACGTACAGAGAGAGATGTGCACCACACTTACTTTGCAGTAGCTTTTAGACTTAAGTATACTGGCTGGACGATAGAGTCAGCCAGAGGCACAGACTCCATTTTATGGATAAATGCAGAAGGGGGAACCAGTGCCGTCTTGGCCAAAAGGGAGTCACCAGCAAGATTTTTGGTTGGTTTTGTCGAATCTTGAACAGGACCTTTGGTATTAGAGGAAAGGGAGAGAATGCATACAGAAACATCCCCTTCTACAAAAAAGATGTCTACTTTCCAAACCAAAGAACTTGGGGCTATGGCACCACTTTGGAAGTGGTCTGTTTAGGGGGAGGCAAATCTATTTGAGGAATACCCCCATTGGTAGACTATGTACAGGAAACATCCATTCGCGGGACTGTCAGGGACCTGCTCAAGGAGTCTGCCACAAGATTCTGGTTGGAGGGAATGTACACTGCCTAATAGTCATTGGTATTGGGCAAGTTCCCATACCAGCCAACCTGCAGGGATGGGATCCCCCCCCCCACACTTGTTCACATATCAGAGGACTATCAAGTTGTCTGAACAGCTGAGAACCTGGGCAAAGAAGATGAAGTACTTGGAGAGCTAGTAGCAATGCTTGCATTTCCCTGTGTGTTCGTTTTTTTTTTTTTTTTTTTGAGGGAAACAGAATTCCCCGGACTGTAAATATGTCCAAGGCTGCCCCCCAGCCCACATCGGATGCATCTTGTGTAGAATTCTAGGAGTGGGGTGAGGATGCAGGGGTAGCCCTGGATTTAGGTCTGCTGGATCCACCATAACAGCTTCCTCTTTAGGCAAGGAATGAAGAGGACATTTTATTGCAATGGGCAAGAATGCTGGGTTCATACAGACCTGAGAAACCACTGGAATAACCTCATGTGCAGTCCTGCCATCAGTACCATGGGAATGGTTGAAGCCATGAATCCCAGCACCCTGAGGAACTCCCTGGCTGTGATGAGTCAAGGAGAAAAGTGAAAGACCGAAGGTTCTGCACCTTCTGAGGTGGAAGTCACTAGTGTCTGGATTCAACAAACCCAGGAAAATGTCCTGTGAAGGGGGTGAGGGCTGACTTCTGAAGTTGGTGAATCCCATTTTTCCAAGGGAAATGATGGCCTCCAGGTTTTGGAGTAGTGTGGAAGGATAAGAGGAAAGAGTCTGGCATGTCAACATTCTGAAGGAAGGAACTTAAGGTCTTGAGATGGGATAAAAAAAAAATCAGGATTGGCCTCTATGTACAAAAGCAGAGAAAAATGTGGAAATCAACAAAGAGCACAAAAAATATTTAAGACGCAAGTATGCCAAGGTTAGACAGACAAGATTCAACAGTTAGGATAGCAGTGATATACAATCGAACCAGGAGTAGATGGCATTCCTGTCGATGTGACAGATTAGCTGGCACCACTGCCATGCATTTGGTAAACACCTGTGGTGAGTCCAAAGGGCAGGACTCTTAACTGGTAGTGATTGGCCCCTAACCGAAAGCACAGGTATCTCCTGGAGCATCTGTCGATTTTGATACAATAGTATGCATCCTTAAGTCCAGGTTCTGGGTGGTCACTGTACAGTCCATTCTGCCTGTTCTGTGCAAGGATGTTTGAAGGTGATCAGTGGATCTCAACTGACAGTTCAGCTCGCTGAGGTCCAAAATGGGATGCAGGTCCCCAGTCTTCAGCACCAAAAATGAGTATAAGTTCCGGACCCTTGTCCTTTTGGGACCTATTGGATAGCTTTTTAGAAGGTCTTGGACCTCGAGATGGGCCAAACTCCCTTTGAAGTGGAATGTCTGGAAGAGATTTTGGAACTGGAGGGGGCTGGAAAAAATGTATGAAATAACTTGGAAATTATGTTTAATACCCACTGATCTGAAGCGATATTTGTCCAGGCTAGTGGGTGAAGGGAGAGTCAACCCCCTGACTGCCTCCATTGCAGGACAGCACCTCAGGAGCAGAGTGGGCTTCTTTGAGAAGGGTTCCTGGAAGCCCTGGCTCTGCAGACCCCCCCTGCCTCTGGGGTGGCATCTGCTATCGAATCCCCTACCCCAGCCAGAAGAGAATTCCTGAGGCACATCCTGGAAGGGGGACAGAATCCTGCCGACCAAAGTTTCTTATTGCCCTTCTGATTCTTGGAAAAGGATTGTTGGGGAGTACAGAACTTGATCCCAGCTGCATACAGTCTTCCCTTGCTGCAGGTCAATGCCTCTGATGAAGGGACCAAACAAGGTTGACCTGAAGAGGGAATTGGAAAAAAAAATTCCTTAAAAGGACCTGCAAATGTGAAGCCATGCAAGTCTCCTAATGGCAATGCTTATGCCTGCCGCTCGAGAGGTGGGCTCCGCTGCATTGGAGATGAACCTCAAAGCATTAGCCAGGAAAGTTAGAGTGGATAGCTTTGGAGAGACCAATTTAAGACTTGCCAGAGGCAGCAACTCTGAAAGGGAGGTGGTAAGTTCAGAGACCAAATCCCTTTGAAGCCAGGTAAAATGTGCCAGATAGTTGGTTGCTCAGTCCAAATGTAGCAGAGGCAAACGCGTGCTTTCCTAAGTGGTCAAATCACCTTAGACTCCCTGTTCAGAGGATGGACCCCTGTTTGGTGAGCTCCTCCTTAGTAGCCACAGCCACCACGATGGCAATGGGGACGCCATTACTCCACAAAGTTTTACTCTAAGGGTCTAAAACTGGTCAGCCTTTCTGAGAACTGGTTCCACTGTGCCTGGTTCCTTCCACGCCTTGTCTGCAATGAGTTCTATGAGGCTAGTCAGCCGGGGGGGGGGGGCACCTGGGTATAAGATAGGGCCCCAAAGGCCTTCAGAAAATGGATTCCTCTAAAGACTGGGTGGGGGAAGACCAACTGCCTCAGAATCTCAAGGACATCCCCAAAGGACACTTCCTCACATGGGAGTCTGGGGGAGACTTCTCCCTCAAAATTCATGTCCTCCGTGAGGGACTAACAGAGTCCAAGTGCCTCCTCTTGTACACCCTCTTCTGAGGGAGCTCCTACATGGGGGGTTCTGCAGAGGACTCTGAAGAGAAAGGGACCCCAAGCAGGTAACACCCATCTATAGGTGCTCACCCATCTGTAGGTGCTCACGGGAGTGCTGACCCTGGAAAGAGGAGGCCTTGCCGCCCAAAGCTGAGGGGCTGGGGAGGATCCAGAGACAGAGGAGAGGTAGCTGCCCAGCCAGAGAAAGTCCTCCCTACTGGCCAGGCGGCCAGCAGACTGGACAAGGGCACCCTTCTCCCCTCCCACAGCCACCCAGGAAGGAGGTACCCAGACATCTCCAGATGATTTTTGACCCCAATCTGTCCAGCGAGGAGGCTCCCAAGGGGAGGGAACAGTTCAACCCCACCCCCCAGGAGCTAGCACAGACCTTGCAGGGCCGAGGGCAGCAGAACAGAGCCCACCAGGGACCCTGATTGGTGCCAGAAAGGGAGGGATACCAGACAGTTTGCCTCTCACAGGAAGTGCTCTAATCCTAGTGATCCAAAACCAGGTGGGTCGGACAAGGTGAGAAGTCCCACATATTGGGAAGATCCTGTAGGACAGTAAGCCAGGGATAGTAAACAAAACTGGATTTGGGCCTTGAGAAAACTCATTCTATCCATATCTGTGGGGAGCAGACTTCTGGAGGACCTGAGAAATACCGAAGAATATCCCAACCTAGCTGGAGACCCTTACGCTGTCCTGCGGTCTTTGCAGGGAGACCAACTCCTATGCCTTAGACCCAAACTCCTGGACCTCAAGGATCTGATGCAACCTGCAGATATGAAGTCCTAGACAGATCCAATGGTTTAGATGGTGCCAAAGACTGATCTGACAGGGCAAATTTGAAAGTGGCTTCTGTCGATTCAGATCCGAGGGCCTCCAAGGCTCAGAGGACTCTGATCCGACAGACTGATCACAGGCTCTCCGAGCAGAACAGCCTGGATCTGAAGCTAGAGAGGCTGGGCTCAGAATGCCTCTGCTTTTTTGAAGAGGAATCCCTCGAGAAAGAAGAGGGATTCCTTTTGGGATCTGCAGGGGGCTTACAGGCGGGAGCCAGAGGCTAGAAGACCCCCCCTTAGCAAGTCCCCTTAACAGGAGCTTATTCCTGCGATCCATGAAAGCCCTGGGATTGAATGCGGCACGTCGCATTCAACCTCCAGGTGTCTCCCTGCAAGGCAATAAACACTCCGCGTGTGAGCCAGAATGGGGCATTTTCCAACTGCACGAGGAGTATCTTTTAAAGCCAGAAGGCTTCAGACATATTAGAAAATAAAGCACACACCCAAACACCCACACACTCTACAGGAAGGGGAGAGATGGAAAAAACTACTTTACTGACAGAAAATGAGCTAAGAGGAGGACAGCTAAGGTAAAAACACCCTGAAGGAGAAACACTACTGAAGGCCTGGGAAGAAAAGGTGGGTACCAATTGAAAGACTTAAAGCTGCTGGGAGGGGAGCAAGTATCAACTGCACTGAAGGAAAGGGCACACTACAGCTACAAGAATATAGGAATGGAACCTTGAAGGAAAAAGGCAATGGACACTTATTTCAAGTGAATTTGCTTAAGCTGTAGATAGAGCATTTCCTCGGCAAAGATCAGGGGGGGGGGGCATAAGTCAGAAAGGGATTATAGGAAGGGGAGGAGCTTGAGCTTTATCTGTCCTTTGGTTGCCAGCTTGGAATAGAGGTCAGATCCAAGACAGATTAATGTGGCTTTGTGGAAGGGATGCAAACATTTGACATTAGCATTGATGATCCAGGGTGAAGCAAAATAAGACTGCTGTTGGCTGGTCTTGATATAAAAAAAATTGACAGACTAAGCTTGGACTTGGAAATTGAAGCACTTGCATTCCATGATGCAATAAGGTTAGGAGGATACGAGGGAATGGGCAAAGGCAAAAATTAAAGTGGAAGGTTTCCTTTGACAAGCTGTATCTGAGCAGAGAAACCAGGCAGGGGATGCCCCCCCCCCCTTTATTTGCTTTATATTTAGAGCCATTGGCAAAGAAACGTTGAATTGGCATGGTATTGAGTTGGATTTGCAAATATCGTGCATCTGAAAACCAGAAAAGGACAGTGTTGTGGAACACCTTGAGAGTTTAAAGTCTTGTCAGGATATAGAATTACTAAAGATAAACAAAGGCTATAACTGTAAACTACATATTCACATGAAATGATCCAGTAATACCTACATTTATGGTGACATTATGAAATGACGTTTTTAGGAGTGTGGATTAAAAGGGACTCGTGAGTTGGGAAGAAACTAAATGGGAATACAAAGACTGAGAATCTAGGCACGTTTATGGATAAGATAAAAGCAGTGAAAATGCTTTTAGTTCCTTTAGTTATATACAGACTACAGATGAAGTTGCAGGCAATTAGTTTAAGGAATTTATCTGGAGGGAAAGAGGGCAAGTGTCAAATGTGATACATTCATCTTTCCAGGAGAACAAGGTTTAAGATCAATATCCTTTCAAATCAGGTATAGCTCCATAATTAAGGTTCATATACATAAGCAAAAAAGCTACAATTCAGAGTAGAAAGGGATGATGAAGCAGGAGAGAATTTAAAGAACTGCACTCAGACTAAACATGTTTTTCATCATGGTTTGGTGTTTCCTACATTTTAAAAACCTGTAAATAGTTGAGTGGTGTTAAATATTTTTATACGTAATTTCAGAGTGACTACATGGGGTCTAGTATGTTGAAGTCATCCTGATAGTTTAGTCTGCCTCTAGGTATCCCACAATGCAGTGCTTTGTAAAACAATTACATCACTCCGGCCTCTTCCTAAAGCTCCTGCCACTGCATTGATTTTACATGCATACACTGCTGTTTTTTCAGTTTTAATTTTTCATGGCATCCAATGACTACTTAACTGTGCAAATGCCACAGAGCAAAGTGTTTTTTACTGCTTTGTAGAAGGGCTAAATTGCAGTCTTTTGTAAAACCTGAATTCTACTACTTTGACAGCTAAGGAAGCTAGGTGTGAAGGGGGCGGGGAGAGGACTCAAAGTGCCAAGGGTAATTTGAGCAGTTACCCACTACGATTGACAGCTCACAGCAGGAGACTTGACTCATCTTTCCTTGCTCTAGCCTTTAGCTGCATGGGTAGGGGAAGGACCAGGGAGCTGTGACATGGACAGTCATGGTGATATCGCTTCGGGGAGGGAATTGGCCAGAAAACTACCTGTATTCATTGGCCTTTAAGTCAAAGAATTTGAGACTGCAGCAAGCTTTTCCAGGGTGTGAAGTTTCTGAAAGCAAAACTACCACAGTACAGTAAGGTACTGTTCTAGAGGACATTAATTTTAAATGCTGTATTATTTATTCATAGCAGGGACTGTAAATAAGGAAAAGGAATGGAGAAGTTGAGCATTTAATAGAATCCAGTCCTTCAGTAAGGAGAGTTGGATTTCATATGCAGATCCTTCATAGCAGCCACACAGAATATAATTACTTTCTGCTACTTTATGAATAAAAGAACTAAGCAGACACGAGAATGTAGGAAAGGAGATTTTACCAATAGGGATGACTGCAACCAGGGGTAGACAGAATAGGAAAGGAGGAGGAATTTATTGGAGAAAACTGGCAAAAGAACCAAGGTATATGAAGCAATTAACTAGAGGGAAAGATTAAGTCAAGAACACATTTGGACTGCAGACTACATGCCACCTTCCTTATCAGGGACAGAGTTTAGCCAAACAGAAGGGTTAGGGAACCCTAAGTGAAAGCCTTGAGGTAGTACCGTTTCTCTCAACAGCAGCTTCTCAGATTCATCTAATCAGTAGGGCATATAAAATCGTACACTACAGCAATCAATAGGTTAGAAGAGATTGGATAAAAATTCAAAAGAAAGGAATGGGAGAAAATCTGTATGGATGGCTCCTAAGTATGCAGCAAAGTCTAGATTATACCCTAAACCCCAAAGAGTGGACTTTTAATGGTTGTAACAATTTAGTATTAAATACATCAGGTGTTACTTTGTCAGATGCAGAAATTTCAATTTTAACTTGTGGATTGAAATTTATTCCGACTGTGCTGCCTATACATCCATTTTTAAAGCTGAATGGTTCAGGTTTGTTCGTAAGCTGCAAGTCTTTTCTCACACTGAACATTCTGAAAATGTCGTATTGAATGAATCTTGAAACCGAAGAAAATACAGATTAGTTTTTTTTCTTGCGATTCCTTTGAGGAAAGTGTGACTAATGCTTAAATGTTCCATACAAGTGATTTTATTGGGTTCAGGCGCCTAGGCAGCGAGACATTTCCCTGTGGTACATTTGACTGGGGACACATGGCTGCAGTGACATTCAGCTGCAGAGAAATATGGCTGTTTGCAAATTCCCTGTGGGCAAAGAGAAGCACACCCTGTCATGCTCACAGCTTTAATAACCAAATGAATGGTGGCAGAAGAAGGGATGAGTGTTGTGCTCAGTGTACAGTACACACTTATGGAACTACAACATGTAGAAGTGTGCTACAGCATGGAGGAAATCCTGCAGGATACTGTAGTCACATTTATGCTCCAGTATGTGTTTTAGGTAATGTTCCCTAGACACTGTGAAGGGGGTAGTAGTCCACACACTCCAATTATAAAGGCACTGCCCATTGTGCACTGCATTTTTACTGCCAGTGACATGCCCTCTGGCCAGCCTGCTGTTGATGCCTGCCATATTGCCTGTCTCATGTTCAATTGGGGACCATGGACATTGTTTTCCCCCTGTGCATTTGGTTACTGAAGTTGTGGGCATGGCAGTGTATGCTTCTCTTTGCCCACAGGGAATTTTCAAACAGGCATATTTCTCTGCAGCTGAATGTCACTTCAGGCATGTGTCCCCAGTCAAATGTTCCACAGGGAAATGTCTCGCTGCCTAGGTGCCTGAACCCAATTTTATTCCTCCTTATTTGTATTAAGGGATACAAAGTTTTTTTTACTGTAAATTGTGCTGTAGAGGCTGAATTTAAGAAAAATGCTAGAGAATGTAGATTATAATCTAAAACAGAATGGTTGTCCCTTCAGAATTTAAGTAAAAGGGATGATATTGTGTTAAACCTTCTGATAAGGGTAATAAAATTGTTGTGATACATCACTCAATATGAAAGATGCCCATGAAGTAATTAGTATGCCAGATTATGAAAATGCTATTCAGAATTTTGAAGACTTATTGAAAAAAGGACTTTGATTGGGCTATTTGTCGAGTGGAGATTTGGGGAAAAAGTTTTTACCTAAATGGTGTACTTCAGCCACCTTTGTTTGCCCAAGGTTCATAAAAATATATTTACTCCTCCAGGCTGACCAATTGTGTCAGCTGTAAACTATTTTTTGCACAGTATGGGTCTGGTTTCACATGAGTAGTTAATATATTAGATGATTTTTTAGAAAAAGTGAAATATTTGCAGTGGACTAGTAATAGCTTTTGGTTGGTTATGGATATGAAGAGCCTTACACAAATTCATCACTGGGGTTTGGAAGCATTTTTAAGGGATAGTCCCCTTCTCTAATAGAGTTGGTTCATTTTTCTTTGTTAAATAATTTGACTGATAAGAAAATCTATCAAATTAAGAGGACATTCATGGGGGCACCTTTTGCCCGATGTATGTAAACCTTTTTATGGGTTTGGGTGCAAATTTTTGTATCATTTATTTTTTTTTTAGGAATTATGTTGCGAAATATCTTAGCTATATAGATTTGATTTTTATGTGAAGGGGCTATGACATGGTTGATCCCTTTTTAAAGGATCTACAACATATTTTTGATTTACAATTTGGTGTTCAGTGTGTAATTTTTTTGGAAGGCTCTGTGGAGTATGGTATTAAAACCAGGGTATACAGGAAGTTTGGCGATTTACATTTTTTGGATGGGAAGAGTTGCCATCCGTTACGTTTAATGAAAGCTTTCCCCTATGAAGAACTTGTGTATTAGTAGATTGTGTAATGTCCCTGAGGAGTTAGAAAGGGAGATGTATAAAACATGCGAATTGTTTAGGCAGAGGGATTACGATTTTTCTGTTGTAAATTATGCCTGGTGTAGACTGGTACTGGGTAGGAGACAGGTAACCGACAGGAAAAATAATGGAGGGCTTGGTATAATGAAAGTGATACTTTTGGTTAAATCTACTTTGTTAGCATGTGTACTGTGCTTACAGAAATAGTAGATATGATTTTATTGGGATTTCTGAAGAACTGAGATTTGAGTTTTACCCAATAAACCATGTTTTTATTATGCAAGGGAAAGCAGTATCAAAGATATGGTTGTTCACAGCAGATGCGTCACTCTAGGAGTTAACAGAGTGAAGGAGTTTAAGAATTTTGAAACTTTTCAATGCGGAAGTTGTTCTGCTTGTAACCATGTGATTCATAGTTTTGAGGAGATTATGAATGTTAAGTTTACAGCTAATGACACCTTTTTGCTCTACTATGGAAGGTGTCATTTATGCTCAGAGGTGCTCCCGTGGGTTTATACAAGGGATGAAAAGGTCTTTTAGGGTTAGACCACAGTAGTACCACAGGGATATTACAAATAGAATTGAAAGTCCAATAGCCCATTACATGTCTCGTCATAGTGGAAACAATTGTTTAAAAGGAACCATTTTAGAAAAAGTTGAATATAATAATGTTGCAAAATTGGAGTATGCTGCTTTTTAAGGAAGCTGTATTTTGAAGTATGACAGTCTGATGCCCAAAGGGTTAAACTATGTAATTGGAAGGTACTTATTTTAGTACCATTATGTTCAATTGGTTATTGTGAACGAGTATTTGAAGATGGTGTCTTGAAACTTTTTGTACTCTTGAAAGGCTTTGAGCAGGGGTACTAGAGAGTTTTCTTGGATTAAATATTTTAGTTTTTACTGGCCAGTGTCACTTATATCCAAAGAATTTTTACTCTGGTAGATGGCAAATAGGGTTTATATCAAACACACAATTCTAAATTGCAGTACATTGAACACAGAACATCAAAAGCAGAAAAAAACGAAAGTGCATAATTCCAAAAACTGAAACCCCAGACATACATGGTTGGCCTTCAGAGCAACACATCCTGAGGTCTGTAAGAAATGTGCAATAATTTGAATAACGCCCCCTATGGATTACTGAGGCTTTCACAGCTATGGTGGGATCTCTGAGTTTGTATATACAAGTAGGGGGTGTGTGGGGGGCACAACCCCCCCCTCCACATAAGGAATAGTTTGTAGTGTTTGTTTTGTGTTGTGTATTGGGAGAATGCTTGTGTGCTGCTTTACTGGCTGGTGTTGGAATGACTGAAGAGATGTGGTTTTGTTTGCTACGGTGAAGTGTCAGGTTGTGCGGGTTAGTACATGGCCACGTGTTGCTGTTTGTAAACTCATTTTTCAGAATTATGGGCTTTCGGTGTATTTTGCATTCAGTGTTCGATGTTATGCAATTCGGGATTTTGTGCATTCAACGTTCCGATATAGACCCGACAAATCCTGGAGGTGTGATGGGGAAGAAAGTAGTAACTGGAAACATGTTCTGGGAGTGTAAGGAGTTGGCAGACTATAAAAATCCCCTACAGAGCACAGACATTGGGTGAGCAAATGCATGTAATTAAAGGATTTTTTTTGAGCTGGGATACACACACTAAGTTGCTAGACATAGTAAAGGCCTTTGGTGGCTGCCAAAAAAAGTTATTAGAAAATGGAAATCAAGTCTAAACCAACTTTAACTATTGTAACAGAGATAAGAACCAAAGTGGGATCTTTACAAAGGGGTAGGAGAAAATTACAGAAAAAAATGGAAATTTGAGTGATATTTAAGGGAAGGCAGGAATTGAGCAGTGTGGGTGTGTAATAGATAGTTATATAAAAAAACATGTATAATGCTTGCAACTAGGAAAGCATAGTTGTGCAAGCACTTACCATAGCCATAGAAGTCCTCTTCCATGTTGCAGCATTCCAACATGTGGGATTCTCTGCCTCAGGAGACCTAAACGTCCAGCTCATGTACAAAACCTTAGCCTGGCTGCTGTAAGGTGCGTGGGATGTCACATGCAGGGACCATAAACTATGGGCCATAAAATGTGACAGCACACAAAGACCACAAGACTGAATGCCCCAGTCGGACAATAATTCAAGGTAAGCTGAAAGGGTGCCATCCAGGAAAAGGAAAAGTACCTAGAGGAAGGAGGGATAGGAATACTACAACATGGAAGAGGACATCTATGGTTATAAGATTTTACACCACTATTCTATGTCCTTCTATTCTTATGTTGCAGTACTCTAACATGTAGGAGTACCAAAGCTCAACCTAGGATATGGGAGAAAGATGCAGTCTCCAGGAATCCATGGAGGATGGCTTTAGCAAACCCTGCCCTAGCGATGCAGTCCAATTTATGTTTAGTGAAAGTGTGGACTGAAGACCATGGAGCTGCCTCTAAAATGGTGGCTGTACCTAGCCCTTTGAAGAATGTTCCTGAAGAGGCCACAGCTCTGGTTGAGTGAGATCCTACTGTAGGGCAACTGTTCCATGAAAGTAGCAGAAAGGTATAGTTTTGGAAATCCATGCTAAAATAGTTTGCATATAGCTTTCCCCAGAGCCCTGGGGTGAACAAATACAACAGTTGGACTTCCTGATGTCCTTAGTCTTACCCAGGTAGAATCCAAGTAGCCAGATAGAATCCATGTGGTCTGTGAACATCAAGGGAATGGAGCACTCTCACTGTCATTCTGTGGGGAAGGAAAGGTGGCAAGTGAATAGATGGGTTCAAGGATAGTTCATGGACTACTTTAGGCATGAAGGAGGAGTTTGTACACAGGGAGACCCTATCCTTATGAAAGGCGAGGTAAGGTGGGATAGCCATGAGTGTTTGTAACAGACTCTTGTTGCCTTAACTTCGGCCAGAAGCAGTTTTCCAGGTATACATCTTTAAGGTAGCTGAAGCTGCTGGTTCAAAGGGAGCAGTAGTGAGTTTCTCCAGAATAAAATTCTAATTCCAAGGAGGGAGACTTTTCTTGGTGGTTTGATGCAAAGGACCCCTTTCAGAAAAAGCTTCACCTCTAATCTGGATAATAAAGGTGGATTGAGAGGCAAGCAGGCGGAGATAGCTGACAAATGGATTTTCACTGAAGAGGCTGACAAATGGATTTTCACTGGAGTATGAAGAGTTGCAGAGCCAACTCCCTCTGATTGGGTGGTGCATTGGGGATGGCCTTCCTGACTGGAGGAGGAGACTGGGAAAACAATGAAACAGCCCCTTACCACCCAGCTATCTCTTGTAATGTTTGCCCAGGCCAAAGGGTGCAGAGAAACTACCCACGACTGCCTCCAGGGCAGGACAGTTGGGCAGCCCATCAGGAGTGCTGGGAGGGCTTCTCAAAGAAAGGTTCCCTGGAGCCCCAATTTTGCAGGCCCCCTCTGCGGCGATATCCGCCATTGTACCTCTTCCCCGATTTCTAGAAGAGGGCTCATCCTGAGCATCTTGAAAGAGACTTCCGGAACAATAACGGAGTCCCTTGTTGAGTCTTAGAAAAGGACCACAGAGGGGTAGAAAACTTATTCCCACAGCCAACAAGGTCTTGCCTTCCGGCTCACTGTGGGTGAAGGTTTCCTTAACTAAAAGCGGGGGAAAAAAAGCAGCCAGGCATAACAGCAAATAGCACTACCTGTACTTACCACTCGAGGGACCGTCCGCATCACTGGAAATCAGCTGCATCAAGGAATTTGACAGTGAAGCAAGAGTAGATAGCTTGGGGGACAATTAGTTTAGGTCTCCAGCAGGCAACAACTCAAAGGGAAGTGGTGAGTTCCTTGACCAAATCCCTCTGGCAGTGGGTGTGCCAAGTAATTAAGTGCCTGCAGACCGAATGTAGCCGAGGTGAAGACCCACTTCCTGTGTGTTGATGGACCAGGATTCCCAGCTTGGGGGGGTGGACAAACGTACTCTGCTCCACCAACTCCTTTTGGTGGTGGCAGCTACGACTAAAATTGACTAGCACCCCCTTTGACAAACGGTCAGTGAGGGCAAACTTGTCGGCACGTTTTTGGTACTGGCTCTACAGCATCTGGCTCCTTCTATGCCCTGTTGGTGATTAGGTCCATCAGTTAAGTCAGCCGGGGAAACCCAGGAGGTAGACTGTCCCCATCCTGAACACCTTCAGGAATAGACTGCTTAGACAGCAGGGGCAGAGAAGACCAGCCATCCTTCAACTTGAGGATTTCTAACATGTCCCCGAAGGAGAAATCCTCTGGCAGAGATCTGGAGGACCTGTCCCCTCCAAGGTCTGTATCCTCAGACTCTACAGGGGAGTTCTAGGCACCTCCTCTTGCACAATCTGAGGCACCTCCTCCAAGGAGGGGTTCAGGAGGATTTTGAAGAGGGGGAACCCCAAGTTGGGTAACTCTCACCTGAAGGCTGGTTAGAGAGGCCTGACCAGGAACAGGATAAGAAGTCTGCTCTGGGGGGTTGGGAAGGAAGACCTGACAGGTGGTCTGCTACTACCCAGAAGCCCAAAGGACTGGACAATGTCCCATCGCCACTCCCAACAGGAAGGCCCACCTGAGAAGAGAGAACAGAGCATGCCAGCACCTCAAGACCCTTGGATAATACTGGCCCCAAGCTATCAAGGGCTGAAGCACCAAGGGGGAGCGACCAGTCTCAAAAAATGTGAACAGAGCCAGTCTACTAGGACTCTGGAGCTCGTCTGTGGAGGGAAGAGAAGAACTGGTCAGGGACTGACAGGGTAGAGTAAATGGGCTCTAGGTATCCCAGTAGCCATCCCACCACACCCAAAGGCCTGAAAGTCCAAAGCCACCTGGGTCAGATGAGAAAAAAGTGAAGGAACAGGGGAAAAACCCATAGCCAGACGGGCAGGGGATGCTAAAAGCCCCAACTCAATCTGAGCTTTAAGAAAGAACCTAATCATCCTGTTCATATCAGAGGGGAGCAGACTGCTGGAAGACCCAGGATAAAAAGGACCTGGCTAGGACATGTCTGGACCATGAGAATCTCCTATACCTCTCAAAAGATTGGTTTCTGTGCCTGGGAGCTTAAAAGAGCTGATCCCTGCCAGAACCCAAAGGACAGTCCTCAGTCACAATGGTAGAATTTGAAAGGAATCCCTGCTCCAATTGCCTTGGGTACAAGGACAACGGAGGACCCAAGCGCTTTCAGCTTGAAGGTCTCTGATCCCCTGGTCTTAGTCAGATCTGAAGGCCTCAATCTGAAGAATCTGGATCTGGTAGTAGATTCCCACAATCTGAGCCAAAGGCCTCGAAGCAGCAGCCCTGGATCTGGGGGTGGACTCATGGGACCTGGGATCAGAGGTAGTCCGATCAGACAGAGGCTGGGGTTTGACCAGGGGAGCTAGGATCAGAACCCGGGTTTCTTGTAAGATGAGGACCCTCTGACAGAAGGGCAAGACAGCCAGAGACTGGGCCAACACACTCCCCTGGCCCATACCCTTCAGCAATAATTTGTTGAAACATTCAACCAAGGCCTTGGGGTTGAATGCAGCACAAGTGTCGCATTCAACCTCCAGGTTGATGTCCAAGCAAGAGAGGCACGCCTCATTCGAGTTAGACATGGGCATCTTCCAACCTCACGAGGAGAGCCTTGAACTCTTTTGGCTCGTCAGACATCTTGTGACAGGCCAAACACCAACAGCCAAAAACAGCACACAAAAATTTAAAGCTGGAGTTGAAGCACAAGTCAAAAGCCAACAGACAGTACTAACAAGAGACTACTTACTACTATAAAAACTCTACAAACTACTGTAGGAAAAAAACTCCTTTTAAGCTCCCAGGCACTTTTTGGCACCAAAGGCTTAAACGAACCAAAGGTAATGCGAGGGGAGAGAACTGCTAAGCCAAACAAATACAGCAAGCAATTAAGGCAAAATATGCATAAATGAGAAAATATAAGAAAATAGAGAAACAGTAGCAAAACACGCACTTATCAATGTGAAGAGAGACTCCAGCTTCAGATGTGATTTTTGGGCTAAACAGCAAAGATCTGAGGGGTTACAGGGCAACAAGGGATTATGAGAGTGGGAGGAGCTTGAGCCTATGATCGGATAATTTGCCAGCTTGGATCCGATGTCAGTTCCTACAACCCAAGAGTGTAGGAACAGTGACATGGATATATCAACACCGTAAAGGGATCTGCAAACCTGCACAGCCTCATCCAGGCATGTCTCCAAAGGGCTATGCCAGAACTTGAATGGGAGACCACCTGGGAATACTACTTTACCCAACAATGAAAAGGAATTGTGTTTGTGCTACTAACCAGTTTTTTTTTTACATTTTGTTTCCGCAGGCTTCATACGGATGTACTGCATTTTTAGTAGTCCAGCTACGGTATTTTTAAAGAGAGAGTATTTGATTGCATTTATTAAACAAGTTCTGGCTTTTAACAGTATGGTTTATCTGTTTGTATTTGGTGTGGACCAACAGGCTAACTTCTTATGCACGCCAATAGAGCTCAGGAGGTTTGCACTGTAACTTCCAATAGGAGGAGCTGAAACCATTAGACAGAATCAAAGACAGAATCAAATTATGTCCTCATATTTCAAACAAAGGTTCATATCTCTGGAACCATGGAGATTATGAAAGATGTATAAATGGCAAACTCTGCAGCACAAACTTTTTATAGTGGCAGTATGAGGTTCTCCGGTTCGATCCTCGGCTGGAGTGCCTTCTATGCGGAGTCTGCATGTCCTCCCTGTGGTTGTGTGGGTTTCCTCCGGGTGCACCAGTTTCCTCCCACATCCCAAAGACATGCTAAGGGTGGATTGGACACTCCAAATTGGCCCTAGGTGTGTGTGTGTGTGTGTGTGTGTGTGTGTGTGTGTGTGTGTGTGTGTGTGTGTGTGTGTGTGTGTTGTGTGCCTTCTGTGGAAAGTTGGGTGCCGGGCTGGCAACTAGACACCATAAAATCTTCACTGCCAATCATGAGCGGACAGGTGATCCGCTGTTGTGACCCCTAACCGTGAAAAGCCAAAAGTATTCTTTAGGTTTTTGGTCTTAAACCAATTTTTATAAGTCACAGTAAACACAGTAACCATTACATTTATAATATTTTGTAAACTTATGATATATCAGCAACCACTCAAGTTACACACATTGTCAGCATTTTGTTAATCTAGCAGAGAGCTTTCATTTAAGGCTATGGAGTTCTATTTTACCTGGTTAGAGATTTAGAAAAATGTAAAAATTATATCCATATAAACTAACATCGTAACAGTTAAATATCTATTTACCTGCACTAGGCAGAGGTCAAATAATACAGTTGAGTTTGCTATTGTGTAATCTTTAAGATGAAAGGCTTTAAAACCTTGTACATTGCATGGTTTTGGAATTAATGCAAATATGAACAAGCAATACTGGATGCCTAGAGGGGTCAGTAGGAGTTAACTGCAGATGCACCTGGAGGTGTCACTCAGATGACATGAGTTAAGGTAGGCCATATGACCAAGTTATTTAAGATGGTGTACACTGTCTGATGAAGTCTTGATAGTAACCAGCACAAAAGCATTTTCATACAGAGTTTTGCACATTTTAAAGAATTTAGTTTATCAATAAAATCTACATTTTAAAATGGTTTGGAGCTGCGGTTTACTTCACTGCCTTTCTCCCTGTTTCATTCCTAGTTTACGGCAGTGGTTAGCATTTTCCTGTGTTTATGCCTATGCCTGAACCACCCACTCGTGAGGCTCCTTTTGCAGCATGGGAAATGGAGGACATAGTACTCAGCTGGGGAGAAACCTTCTTGAGGTCCTCAAGACTGACTGCATCAAAGGGGTAGAGATTTCATACATTCATAGGCTGGTACTAGGCTATCAGCCCTAGGGCCTGTACAAGCCTAGCCATAATTCCCTGGCTATTTCTTCCTACAATATTTACTTCCCTAGACCTGTCTAGCAGGGTGACAAACTAACCCTGGGGTAAATTTCCTATTGCCCATCCAGTCAAGGTTTGTTTTGAAGAGGGCCAAGGAGGCGCTCTGCTTGACATGTATGGGCAGTCTATTCTAGAGTATGGGGAGTCTCTGGGTCAGGAACCTATCCCTCCAGCATGTTTTGTTCATTGTGATAAGGTGTAGGTCCCTCGAGCATGTGGCTCTGATGGATTGCGATTTCTTTAAGTGCAGCATACCCAACAGCTTTGGGTTTGACATGGCCTTGTATGGTAAGCAGAGATCGCCTCTGAGTAGATATGCGACAGAACATAGCTGGTTTTTTTTTAGTCGGTCAGCATAGGGTATCTGCTTTAGGCCTGTGATTCTTTTAGTGAGGCATTTCTGCGGCCTTTCCAGTTGTTGCAGATGTCTTGTGAGGTACATACCAAATGAGGTGTTTTACTCAGACTGTTAATGAGGGATGAGTACAGTGGGACAATGACCTTTTTTCTGGATGAAAAGCCCTTAGTGAGGAGGTGCAACATAAGATTTCCTAACTGTTGTGGCGGTGTGGTTATCTACACAAGACCACAGTCCACCTGTGTTCCTAAGTCTTTTATCACACTTTTGGCGTTTAATGTACTGCCACCTATGTGATAATTCATGGGTACATGTTTTTTCCCCAAAGGGGACAATCATACACTTCTTGGCATTGAGCTTGAGGCCATGGCTCTAGCACCAAGCAGCTGTTTCTGTAAGGCCCTTTTGTAGAATATCCACATCATTGGGGATTCAATAATGGCTCCCAGTTTGTAGTCATCTACAAACTTTGTTAGCCTGTATTTCAGAGAAGTAGATGCCAAACAAGAGCAGTCCAAGGACTGAACCCTGAGGTACTCCACTTGTCTGGAGCTGAATTTGGAGTCTGCTACTTTTACAGTGTGGGTTCTGTCAGTAAGCCAGTTGGCAACCTATTGAGTGACGTAGGGATTTATGCCCGGCTTAATATCTATGATTCCAGAGTGGGGGATGGTGTCGAAGGCCTTGGCAAAGTCCAGATAGCCTAGTACCAACCTATAAACCTCACAGCCTATCAGCCCTAAGGCCTATGCAAGCCTAGCCATAATTCCCTGGAAATTTCTTCCCACAATATTTACTTCTCTGGGCCCCTGTCTAGCAGGGCGACTGAATTTCCTCTCTCTCATCCAATCAAGGTTCCTTTTGAAGAGGGCCAATGAGGCGCTCTGCTTGACATGTATGGGCAGTCTATTCCAGAGTATGGGGAGTCTCTGGGTCAGGAACCTAACCCTCCAGCATGTTTTGTTCATTGTGATAAGGTTTAGATCCCTGGAGCATGTGGCTGAGGGATTGGGATTTCTTTAAGTGGAGCATGTCCAACAGCTCAGGGTTTGACATGGCCTTGTATGCTAAGCAGAGATCGCCTCCGAGTAGATGATATGCAACAGAGTATAGGGAGTTTTTTTTTTTTTTTTTTTTTTTTTTTTTAAGACTGTCTGCATATGGCAACTGCTTTAGGCCTGTGATGTTTTTGTGAGGTATTTCTGTGGCCTTTCCAGCTGTTGCAGATGTCTTGTGAGGTACATACCAAATGGGGCATTATACTCTATAATTTTATTTTTTTATTTATTTTTATTTTATTTTTTTTAACCGGGCCCTAGTCTGGCTCTGATGTCCACCATTTTTCCAGAGGCCGAGAGGGAAAAGAAAACCTATCAATCAGAACAATAATACATTGAAAAAATTTCTAAAATAAAAAAAAAAAAAAAAAAAACAGACAATATACAGTTTGTTGACTAATCTGAGTAGGTAACAAACAGAGTTCAGATTAAGTGGCTAAGGAGAAAAGCTCAGGCATCAAAATACAAAGTTGAGTTAAGAGACATCACTAGTCAAGCTAAAAAATTTATTGGGTCTAAAGAGGGATGAGTACAGTGGGACAATGACCTCTTTCTGGATGAAAAGCCCTCAGTGATGAGGTGTGCCACATAGGATTTCCTGACTGTTGTGGCGATGTGGTTATCGAAAGTGAGACCACTGTCCACTTGTGTCCCTAGTCTCTCTTCACTTTCAATGTTTAGTGTCCTGCCACCTATGTGGTAGTTCATGGGTATATTTTTTTTCCAAAGGGGATAACTATACATTTCTTGGCAGTAAGCTTGAGTCCATGGCTCTGGCACCAGGCATCTGTTTCTGTAAGGCCTTTTTGTAGAAAATCCACATCATTTGGGGATTCAATAATGGCTCCCAGTTTGCAGTCATCTGCAAACTTTGTTAACCAGAGTCCCTTAGTGTTGGCCTGTACATCAGAGAAATAGATGCCAAACAAGTGGTCCCAGGACTGAACCCTGAGGTACTCCACATGTCACATGTTTGGAGTCGGCTTTTACAGTCTGGGTTGTCAGTAAGCCAGTTGGCAACCCGAGTGACGTAGGGATTTATGCCCAGCTTAGTAAATTTGGCAGATTCCAGAGTGGGGGATGGAGTCTAAGGCCTTGGCGCGGTCAAGATAGGCTGTGTGGACCGCCTTACCCTCGTCCACAGCTCTGGAGACAGATTCGAAGTCAGATTCAGGAGACAACATCGGCCCTTTACAAACCCAAACTGGGTGGGGTCCAGTGTTTGAAGGTTGCCAATGTCTTTGTTTACAAGTTCAATGATAATGCGTTCCATGCCCTTGCAGATCAGGCTTGTCAGACTGATGGGATGGTAGTTCCCGGGATCCAAGGTGGATCCTCCCTTGTGGGGTGGGATAACTGTAGCTGTGCGCCACTCAGTGGACACAAAGCCTGAGGCGAGGCTATGATTAAACATGACACTTAGGTGGGGTGCCAGTTCATTTTGTAGTTCATGTAACACACAGCCCAGGATGTCATCTGGTCCCATGGATGCTGTATTCTTAGCTTTGGAGTGCTGTTTCTACCTGTGTGGCTGTGATTATCAGAATTTGGCAATCTTTTGGTATTGAGATGGGCCCTTTAGGGGGTGAAGTTGGCACTAAATCGATCTGCCAGGATATTGGCAATATCCTTGGGATCAGTATATTTAATGCCATTCTGTTGTAGCTCAGAGCAAATCTGGAGCATTGCCATATAGATTCTTGACAACTATAGAATGCCTTGAGGTTATCTTTGGAATCTTTGGCAATTTTATTTTCGTAACTAGCTTTTGAGGATTTTATGAGGGTTCTCAGCTTCTTACGGAGGCTGGTGAGGGAGCGTTTTGCATCCTGGGATTTTCCTCTACTCTGCAACAGTTTCTTCCTTCTGTTGTATAGTTTGTTTATAGCAGGGGACCACCAGATTGGCTTCCTTTTTTTTGGAGAAGAGCATCTTGCTTCTATTTGGGATGGCACGATTCATGCACAAGTGGATGCGCTCGTACAGTGCCTTAGTGTAGGATTCTGCAGTTGAACTTCCGGATCCCATCTGCGTGGGTGTTGTGAAGTTGGTCACTTCTGACTTCAGTAGCATGAAGTTGGCTTTGGAGAAGTTTAAGGAGGTTTCCTTTACTGGGGGGTGGGATGTGGATGTCAAGGGTGATTTTCTTATGGTCAGACCTGACCAATGAGGGGGTGACCACTGGTGTGGAGCATCTATCTCCCATGTTGGTAATGACCAGGTCTAAAGTATTGGAGCCCCCTGGTGGTACAATGGATTAGTTGATCCAGGGCGTTGGAATTTATGAATTCCAAGAACCGTTGGGAAAAGGAGGTGGTACCAGAGTAGTTTTCCCAATTAATGGCAGGGTAGTTGAAATCACCCAGTATTAGGGTGTTTGGTTGTATCTTAATAATTTTCCAATATGTTTAGGAAGGTGTAGTGAGAATCTTGGGGTATGGTGGGGGATCTGTAGCAAGCTACAATTTGGATTGCAGTCTTACCTAGTGTTAGTTGCACCTGGAGAATTTCAGATGCATTGTGTTGGGCAACTAGCCTGGAGGTGTGAATATCCTTGGTGAATATGGACACTCCACCTTTAGTGTTTTGGTCTTGGTTTTGTGGCCGAAAAGTGTGGTAAGAATTGTAGCCTGGTATTGCAGGGGTGCTCCCTGGAGCCTTGAACCAGGTCTCAGTCACTGCACAGATATCGATGTTCTCCATTTTTAGGAGTGCCTCGACAGAGTGCATTTTGAGGTTTAGACTTCTAGCATTGAGTAGCATTACCTTCAGATTTTGCATGCTTGTATCTGTTACAGTGATGGTTTTATCCTTTGAACCTTGCCTAAAAAAGGCACTATAGGGGTGGCAAGAGCTTTAGCCAGTAACCCGAATCCCAGGGGTGACAGGTGCAGACCATCTCTGGCAAAGCATCGTGGTTTGTCGATCATGTCTTCCCAGGCAGACAAATACTGGATCCCCTTTGAATAACACCAGAAGCTTAGCCAATTGTTGAAGTCATTTTGTCCTTATACTGTGGTATCATTCTGGGCAAAGGCAGGATGCTACTCAGGGCTAGGGTCATACCTGCCTGGGTCACATGATCCAAGAGCTCTTCCATGTCTCTTCATGTAGTCCAGGGAGTTACATGTCAAGTCATTCACTCCAGCATGGACAAAGTCATATTTGTACTGGTTGTGGAGTGACTTGAGTGTATGCGTTATGTGGCGGATCCTGGCACCAGACAGGCAGCTGACTAATTTTCTCCTTGTTCAGCCTGGTGAGTGGGACATCCGTGTGCCTGACTAGAGAGTCAATTATGACTCAAGTGTTGGGTACATTGTCTTGCCTTAGGGGCTGTTCGGTGGCACACTGGTGGTGTGAGCTGTGTGTCACCTTGGTTGTGACTGGTGTTTGCTTGCGTTTCGGCTTCGGATGTCCTTGTTGCTTGGGCAGGTTAATGTTAAGGGTCTCTGCATATGTGGGTTTAGTGTTGCTATGTGTGGGTGTTGATGGTGTGGGTTTTGAAGGGCTACGAGTTGCTAGAGGTGTAAGGCAGGTGTTCGCCTTCTCCTCTTGACTGTCTAGCACAATCTTGGCCGGAGAGAGCTTTGCTTCCAGTTTGGCTATGTAAGTGCATCTCTCACAGATTGTAGTGTTGGGTGGTAGGAAGAGAGGATTGTCTGTGTACATGACGCAGTTGCCGCATTACCCCAGTATGCCCAGATTCACCAGGTGGACAGGAGAAATCACCGGAAGCTGACCCTTGGGCATGCCTGTTTAGGTGCTTTTTTGTAAAGTTTAAGAGCTGTTTTTCCCTTACCTTTTGCAAGGTACTTTGCAATTGTAGGCTGTTTAGTGCCTATGATTAATTTCTCCTTATTGACAAGGAGAGCTGAGTGCTTGTATCAGTTTCAGGCTTCCTAGTGCTTTCCAGTAGGTTCTAGAGCAAGTGCTAGTCACAGGGGTTCAGATTTTAGTGCTACTACTGAGAAACCAGCTAGTTTTAAGGAGGAAAATTTGAAGAGCAGACTTGCTGGCACCTGGAATAGTTTAACTGTAGCTTCGTAGTGCTGCACAAATTAAAAATGTGCAAACAAACGTTTTTAAGCCAGAAAATTGAAAGGGATAGAAATCAACCCAAAAATTTCAGAGCTGGAAACCACTCCTCTAGTGTTAGATAGGCAGTACAATGCTCACCAGTCCCACTGGGCCGCCTTACCCTCATCCACAGCTCTGGAGACTGATTTGAAGAAGTCAATCAGGTTCAGGAGACATTATCGGCCCTTCAGGAACCCAAACTGGGTGGGGTCCTGTGTTTGAAGGCTGCTAATGTCAATTTCCTTAATCAGATCTCTCGGAGGATGTGTGAAGTGTGCCAAGTAATTCAATGCTCTCAATGTAAAGGTGGCTGTGGCATACATGCACACTTCCCAGATTTGTCCAAAGCCCAAGACTCCTTGTTCGGGCCATGAACAGTGGGGCTCTCCTCAGCTAGCTCCATAGTGACTGCCGATACCACAATGGCATCAACAGGGATACCTTTTACTCCAAAAAGGGGCGGTCACTGGAGGGACACAGATATTTGTCCATATATTTGGGAATGGGCTTCATGGAGTCAGGCTCCTTCCAAGCCTGGTCGGCGATAAGATAAACGAGTTGATCTGCCGGGGGGGGGGGGGCAGGGTCATCCAGGACGTAGGTGGGTCCATCTTGAAAGCCTCCAAGAACAGACTCCAAGGAAGTGAGTTGGGAAGACCAGCCACCATTTTGCTTCAGAATCTAAGATATCCCCATAGGAAATATCGGGTGGAGATGGGGGGGGGGGGCGCTACCATTCCCCTTCATCGAAATCAGTGTCCTTTGTCAAAGATTCTGAAGAGGAGTCTAGGTGCTTCCTCTTGCACAAGTGCTTCAGAGGGAACTCCTCCATATGGCACTCTGGAGAGGATTCAAGACAGGGGGACCCCTTGCTGAGGAGCAGGCTGGAGGCTCTCCAGGAGGGGCTGACTATTGACTGGATGGATGGGAGCAAAGCTCTGCTCCACAGGGGATTGGGTAGGGACTGGTAGAAGACCGACTGCATCTCAAAGTGTAGAGAATGACCTCTCTGCCACCTGGATAGCAGACTATGCTGGGAAAACCTGTCCTCCCACCCCAGGAGCCAAAACTGCCAAGGGAGAAAAGAACATGGTCATCCTGGATCAGACACCTCCAGAAGGCACTGGCCCCGAACTGTCGAAGGCAGAGGTTCCTAGGGGAAGGGACAGCTCCAAAAAAGCCAATACCGGCACTGATGACCTGCTGCCTAGCTGGTCTGGGACACAGCTGAAGAAAGGCATATTCTGCACTCAGTCCACTCGGGAGTGTCAAGCCCTGCAACTCCAAAGCAGGAAGGCTAGACTGGAGGCAGTGGCTGCGGTATTGGGGAGGTTATTCTCACAGATCCAGCATGGGGTCAGGAACACAAGATCTCCACCTGGATCTGGGCCTTGAGAAAACTCATCAAATCCATTTCGGAGTGGGACAGTTGAGAGGATCTAGAGGAGACAGGAATGGGTCTACCTGACCAATGACAGACTGGGCTGACAGGACAGGTGAAGATTCTCGAGTATGGCTCTGGGACTGCTGATCCAGGCATATCTGACCCAAAGGAACCCGGAGACGAGTGGTGGATCCATTCAATCTCCACAGGCTCAGACTGCTTGGACCCGAAGGCTGAGGGTCCGATACACGTTTGGCCAAAGCCAGATCTATTGGCTCAAGAAAGCCCTCAGATCCTGAGAAAAGCAAGAACATGAGGGAGCTGAAGACAAGGGAGCCAACAGCCTCCTGCGTTTCTCAGGAGCAAAAGCCATTTTCCCTGGAGTAGCAGGGGAGCACACTTCTTTGGAAGTGAGGTCTGGGCTCCAGAGGCCAGGAGACCTTGCTTGTTATGCACATCAGCGAGGGCACTGGGACTGAAGGATGAACTAATATCACATGGCATCTCCAAGTGCCCCAGTCCCAAACAGTACACACACCTCTTGTGGGCATCTGTTTGGGGAATCACGTCCACAAGAAGTGCACCTCTTAAAATCAGAGGTGGTGTCAGAACCTGCCAGCTTCTCAAACATGATTGATAGAAACAAAAGCACAACTCACACTAAGCAACAAGCACAACTCACACTCTAAGCTAAACAGATATGGAGAGTTTATGGAGAGTTTATTTTAATAAAAGAAATAGGAGAGGCTAAAGGCAGGAAAAAGCCCGAATTACAGCAAAAACTAAGAAAATAACTACCTTGCCTTACTGTAGAGACAAGGAGTCAGGGGTCAAGCTGGACTTCAAAAATGCATCATCCACAATGTCTAAAACAGTGGGAATGGCTAAAGGCTTGTGCTGAGGGAGAAGGAAATCTCTGAGCCTCTTTTTTGATTCAGAGAAGTCTCTACTTTCCCAGTGAAAATGCTCCCTCAAAGTATGCAAGGTTTCTCCAAATGAATAATCCTCTAAAGATGATGCAGATGGAATAGACTCCACACCATCAGAATCCTCATAGGGAGGTACAGATAATTCCTGAGCAGAAGAGGAATCAGAAGAAACAAACCTGATCTGAAGATTCGTAATCAGTGTCTTGCCTAGGCCTCTTATCTGGAGGGGGGTGGGTACCCATCAAGGTAATAAGGTCTTCAGCCATTTTGATCATTTTTTTTAGGCATAGAGGCCTGTGCACATGGCTCAGGCGTTGTTTTTTTAGTTTTAGAAGTTGCCTTTGCCTTTACAGTGGTCTTCGGTTTGATATACAAATGTTGAGGTCTGAATACACCCTCAAAAGCCGGTGCCTGTACAGCGACTCCAGACCCATCCGAGGGAGATACAGCCGTCGGTCCAATACCTTTAGTATCTTGCGGCATGCCGGACTCCACATTGATGTCGTTAGAGGCCTGTGACTCAAAGGTAGCAGGTATCAGGGGCTGCAAAAGCACCTGAGTACCGGCAAACCGGTGACTAGCTTAGAAGCTTCGTCATCTGTTTTGGATAGACTGCCTTTCTCTGTCCTTTTCTTTGCGTTTTTTTTTTTTATGTACGCTGGTAGTCAGATTGCTATCTGATTAAATTTCTGTGTAGTTAAATTGTTTTCCAAAATACTTTGATGCAAAAAGATACAGACGCTTAATAGTGCGTTGGTTAAATCTAGCACAAAACCGACAGCCAGGCACGTTGTGATCAGGGCCTAGACAAGGAATACAGTATAAATGGAAATTCAAGTATTTGCTTCCCACAAGTAATACAATTAACTTTTTCTGACCTCGGTAAAAAGCAAGAAAAAAAAGTTTCCCCAACGGGGTACTTGGCTTTAGTGAAGACTTCGGTTCTGAACTCCAAACTCGAATATTTCAGTAGTCTGCCGCCCGGCACTTGCGGAATGCTTATGCTTTGGGCACCGCACGGCAAGAAAGACTAAAGAAAATGGCGTCGGCTGCATGTTTTATACCCCGGACGTCATGGAAGAGGAGACAGCAACTGACACAGGACCCAAGACTTTGGAATTCAGGCAGACTGAGGGCAACCTGCCAGATTACCCAAATGTAATGACTGCAACAGTGAAACACGAAGATAATCAATTGGTCAGACTTGCGAAAGAGCCTAGTCCTGTGCAAGTAGAAATGTAACTGCCTATAACATCTAACAAATATAGTTTATATTCCCCCTTGTTCTGAAAATTTGGAAAAAAGACAGGCAGATTGATATTAGACTCTGAAGCCACTTTAGGCAAAAAAAAGGATTAGTCTGAAGTGAGACCCTGTCTTTATGAAAAACCATATAAGGGGGTTTGAACTAATAATGCTTTATGTTCTGACACTCCTCGCCAAGGTGATGGAAGCTGTTTTCCAAGACAAAAGTCCGTAAAAGAAAAAGTCCCTTTAATGAAGGTTTTTGCAAAGTCTGGAAGAAGCCAAAAATTCCATGTTTTTGCCTACATGGAAATTGGAAATGGCAGCCAGTTGAACTTTCACAGTAGAAGAGCGGGCACCCTGCTGGAAAAGGTGTGTTAAAAATTCAAGAACTGCTGGCACTGGAGCCGTAAAAGGATCTAGATCACTGAGAAGCCCAGACCGAAAAACACTTCCATTTACTATGGTAAACTCTTTCTGGTGCACGACTTGTGGGCTGCCACCAGAATAGACAAATGGGGAAGAATGTCTGGGAGTCCTGGCAATCAATGGAACTGGAGCAGCCAAGCAGTGAGCTTCAGACTGCCCAGGTCTGGAAGAGGAATCCCCGAAGTGTTTGAAATAAGATCCGGAGTTGGAGCCAATGAGGAGCTTCCAGATGAGATGACAGATAGGGAAACCAGATCTGGAGAGGCCAGAATGGGGCAAGGAGAATGACTGCACCCCAACAGACGAGCCTTCTGTAAAAACTTGAGGTGTAATGGAGGATATGCATAAAGACCGGGAGGCCAAGCATGGACCAGAGCGTCTCTGGGGGATTCCCCCCTGTGGTGGTGGTGGGGAAATCAGAGCAAAGAACTCGCTGCACTTCGCGTTGGAAGGAGATGCAAAGAGATCTCAGCAAGGCTGACCCCACTTGAAGATCTGCTCCACTATACATTGAGACCACTCTGCATTCGGATAGGTCTGCTCAATTTGTCCACTAGTATGTTGGACTGACCCGGAATGTGCAATGCTATCAGAAAACTGTTGGTGGAGATCGCCTATTCCCACTCTCATGGCCTCTCGACAAAGGGGGTAGGATCTGGGTCCTCCCAGTTTGTGTACCAGACCACTGACATAGTGTGTCTGAATCGCAATAGTTCCCAGAGGAAGAAAGGCATGAAGGGCTTGCAACTCTAAGACCGCCCTCATCTCCAGAACATGGATATGCAGATTGGTCTCGATTAGGGACCACGTACCTTGGACTGTCCTGGCCAAGCAATGCCCCACCCCAGGCAGGAGGAGTCTGTGGTCACCGTGGCTTGGGAAGGGGCAACAAAGGACTGCCCCTCTATCTCCAGAGAGTGGAGCCATCAGAGGGACTTCTTGCACACCTTGCTTATGTGAATCAGGCGAGTCAAAGGCGGATCCAATAAGGGCCACTGGACCACCAATGTCCACTGCAGAACCCGCATGTGAAGAGGAACACAAGGAAGAAGAGTGATAGTGGCTGCCATGGATCCTAGGGCTCTTAACACCACTACGGCCAAGGGAAAGGGATATTGAAGAATCACAAGGACATGACTATGAAGGCTCCAAACCCACTCTGGAGTCAGAAAGACGTTTGTATTGCAATGTGTATTCTCGCCCCTATGTAGTCCAAAACCTGAACCGGTTCAAGAGAACTTTGCTATATTTATAGTGATGCGCAGCAAATCTGACAACTTCTGGAAATAATCCCTTGCTTGGCAGTAGATGTCTGGTGGGAGCGGCAAGGAGCCAATTGTCCAGGTACGGATAGACCTGTATGCCCTGAAGCCTCAGGTGAGCTGCTACTGCTGCCATAACCTTGGTGAACACCCTGGGGCTGTGGCAAGACCGAAGGATAGGGCCTGGAATTGGTAGGGATTGGCTCCTAGCCAAAAGCAGAGAAACCTCGTGGAGTGTCTGTGCATCTTTATATGGTAGTACGGATCCTGGAGATCTAGAGCACATCCAGTTGTTTTTCTGTAGGTAAGGCAGGACAGACTGTAAAGTGACCATCCAGAACTTTTCTTTGGCAACTGACAGGTTCAGAGTGGAAAGGTCGAGAAACGGCCTGGAGTCCCAGTCTTTTTCGGCACCAAAAAGAACCTGGAATAGTTGCCTGATCTGGAGGGGGACAGGTTGGATGGCCCATTTGCTTAGCAGCTTTTCTACTTCGATGGCTGCTGTCTCCCTTTGCTCAGGTGGAATGTCTAGGTGGTGCTTTGGGGGAGAGGGACGTGTCAAAGGGAATTGTGTAACCTCTGGATACTATTTGGAACACCCAATGGTCTGTTGACACAGACTCCCACACCATCGGGTGCATAGAGAAACTGCCTCCAGAGCACAGCAGTCAGGCAACACCTCAGGGCTGCTGCGCAGGTCTGTCCAAGAACGGTTCTCAAGACCTGAAGTTCTTCGGACTCCCCCTGCCTCTGGGCCGGAATCTGTCTTGTCCCCATCAGCCTCTAGGGGTAAAGGAGTCTCGAGTGTCCCAGGAAAACTGAAACATCCGGAACCACATCTTTTGCCCCCGCTGATTCCTGGAGAAGGATCTTTGGGGGTTAGAGAAGCGGATTCTGATAGACTGTCTTTCCATTCTTCTCACTCTGGAAAGTGTCATGGACAGTCTTCCTAAACAAGAGCAGTCATAGGGAGAATTCGCAAGACTCCTTGAAGGGTTCTGCAAAATTATAGCCTAAGCCAGGCATGTCGCCTCATAGCGATGCAGGACCCAGCCACCTGTGCCACTCCGGTGGCATGAGAAAGGAGTCGCATGGACATGTGGTAACCACTTTCAGAGTGGCCATTCGTGTAGAGAATGCGCATTTATCCTCTGGCAACATGGACTCCGGGGGAGAAGCAGTGAAATATTTGATCAGGTCACGCTGCAGTCTGGTAACATGGGCCATATAGTTCAGCACCCTTACACAAAAAGTGGCTGAAGCACAAGTCCGCTTCCCCAACTAGACCATCATCCTGGACTCTAGGTCCAGGGGATGGACCATAGAACTCTCCTGAGCCAGTTCCTTCATGGCAGCTGCTACCACCATGGCATCCACTGGGGACCTTTTATTCCACCTTTGTCTATCCACTGGGGGGCTCAAGATAGTCTGGATGGTTTTGGGATTGGCTCCACGATGTCCAGTTCTTTCCACGCCTTGGTAGTAATGAGGTCCACCAGGGGGTCTGCAAGGGGGACACACCCAAGACGTAGATGGGCCTGTGTAGAATGCCTCCAGAAACAAGACTCTTACGAGGAAGGCTTGGGGGTGGACTAACCCCTCCCCCCCACTGACGCAAGATCTCCATGATGTCTCCAAATGAGACACCCTCGGGGGGGGGGGTGATCTGGGAGCCTTCCCCTTCCTCCAGGTCAGTATCTTCTGTGAGGAACTCTGGGGAGTCCAAGTGCCTCCTCTTGCACTTTGAGACATACCTCTTCGGTGGGACTCTCCAGAGAGGACTCACAAGCTGCTTGGGGTTCCTTGTGGGGAACCGTCTAGGCATGTATCACCGGCTGTCCCTGCAAGAGCAGACTGGCAGAAGACACACCCAGAATACAGGGGGTCAGGTCAGACTCAGAGGAGATTGTCAGGGACCTCGATCCATTAGCGAGAACCCTTTCCACCACATTGAATGCTGAGGGGGAGCAAGCCTCCTGAGTAACTGACAAAGGATGCCCTCCCTAGATCAGACAAGGGGATCCGAGCCAAGGCTCCGAGGGGTAGGTCAAAGTCAAAGCAGAAGGGGAAAAACCCAACCCCTTGGATCCGATGCCCAGGCTACGGCTCCAAGAGCTTAGATCAGATGCGCTCAAGGTAACAGCTGGCATTGTGGTAGATGTACCATTGGCGCAGATCCCCTGACTCCGGGACACCTCTAATCCAGGAATGCTTAAACCAGAGGACGGATCAGAGAAGGAGCAATTGGTGCAAATAGTAGCAGTGAGCTACCCCCCTCAAGAGGGAGAGGGAGCCAGCAAGACCCCCATCTGAAGTAGAGTGCGAACAAGCCTTCGCATCAATCTGTTCATGTCTGCTTCAGAAAGGCTTCTAGTTGTCCTAGAAGAGGTCACGCCAGCCTAGGACAGTGACTGGAGGCCCTAGACAAAAAACAAACCTCCGGCAAAAACCTGAGATCAGAGCAGAGGGGAATTCAGCCTGGAAGGTGCAGGAAGCTTGGGAGGGGGACCCACCCGATCCATGCGTGCTGGGGATCTCTTGCTCCCTCTCAGTGCCTCTTCGCCCTTCCCCCAGGTTGATGGTCAGGAAGGTGAATCCCAGCCTGGGAGGGAGGAGAGGACAACAGAAGTGAAGGGACCAGTCACAGCTGAGACCACCGCTACCAAAGACAAAGAGGCAGCTGTCTCCATGGAGGGGAGAAGATCCAAGATTAACTTGGCCTTACGGTCCTTTAAGACCCTGGGGTTTAAACCCCACACATGGTGCACTGTGTTCAAATGAGTGGCCCCTAAACAAAACGCACAGATTGTGGCCATCCACAGGGGATAACTTAGGGCCACACTGCATTTTCTAAAGACCAACTTTTGTTGATCTGCCATAACAATGTCTGGCTACCCAACACTCACGCACTCAAAACACAAGGCGGGAAAAGGAAAGAAGGCCTACACTACCCTAGACTGACAAACTAAAACACTAAATCTGAACGGAGAACACGAAAGGGAGGAATAAAGTGGAGCTAAAAACTAGGCAAAAAACACACTTATACAAAAAACCTGAACTTACCAACTGGAGCTCAGCGATCACAATGCAGGCGAAGCTGCTACAAACGAGATCTGGGGGAAGGAAGGAGATGCAGTGGTATTATGGGTAAGGGGATGAGCTTGGCGCGGATGCTGGTGAAACTGTAGTCTCTGATCCAGTCCAGATCCAAAGCCCACAGGTTGAGGACAAATTAAGTTAACTTCAGATTTGAGGTCCCACAGAGGTAGTGGAAGTTTAACGGGCAGTCTTAGGATGGTCCCCCTAAAAAGGCTTTGCAAAATATGTGGGACATAAGTTGGTTCAGTTGCCTCTAAACGAAAATTGGATATTGCTGCCAATTGAACTCTTATAAGTAGCTGCAGCTGCTTCTTCATGAAATAGTTTTGCTACGAATTGCAGTACAGAAGATATAGGTGCAGAGAAAGGGTCAATATGATTTTCCAAGGCCCAGGAGGAAAATCTTTTCCATTTGTCGACATAATTTTCTCGTAGAAGCTTTAGGAGAAGAAATCAGGATATGCTGCACGGAACGTGACAGGTCAGGTAGCATGTTTGGAAGTGGAGCAGCCAGGCTGTCAACTTGAGGGTTTGAAGAGATGGAGCATTACTGACTGGTTGACAAAGACCCAGAACTGCATCAGGAATCCTAGGCTCCTCCTGAAGAGGAGGCCACAAGGGGAACCAGATTTGATGATGCCAGTAAGGGGCGATTAGTATCAAGGTCCTTCCAATACACTGGCTTTCTTTAGAACATTGCGTAATCAATGGAAAGGGAGGGAAGGTGTACAGGAGACCAGAGGGCCAATCGTGTACAAGTGCATCTCTTGGTGACTCCCACAGAGGGGGGGATTAGTACAAGGCAGCTGCTGCATTTGGCATTCATGGATGTGGCAAAAAGATTGCAAGGCTGGCCCCATTTCCAGAAAATTATTTCCGCAATCTCTTGCTTCAGGGACCACTTGCGAGGCATTGGAATTGCCCTGCACAGTCTGTCTGCTATCATGTTGGCTTTCCCCAGGATGTGCATTGCTATCAGAAAGCCCTGGAAGGAAGTCAGTCACCCACTGCTATACTCTCAAAGTCTCTCAAAGGGGTAATATCTGGTTCCTCCTTGTTTATGTACCATACAACGGACACGTCTGACTGAATTGCAATAGTTCCCAGTGGACGAGTCCTGAAATGCCTGCAATGCCAAAAGCACTACTCATCTCTAGGACATTGATATACAAATGGGCCTTGTGATCTTGCCAAGTGCCCTGGACTGTCTTTCCCAGATAATGCCCCCCCCTCATCTAGGAAGAGTCCGTGGTCACTGTGGCCAAGGGTTGCGGGAGAACAAATGGTCGGATCTAAGGTCACAGGAGTAGAGTGAGGCCACCAATGAGGGTCTTTCCTGCAAGATTCTGTTATGATCTGGTGGGACATGGGTAGTTCCTGCATGGACCACTGAGTGAACAGCAGCCACTGTAGAATTACCATGTGTAGCCGTGCCAGCAGAACTAAGTTTATTGCTGCTTCCATGGTTCTGCTTCCATGGTTCCTAATACTTTCAGAACGGTTCTTGCTTGAACCTTCCTTTTGAACAGTAGGCTTATAACCTGATGCTATAGGACTCGTACTCTTTCTGGGGGAAGCTTTGCTATCATTTAAGTATCCAAGTCTGCTCCTATAAATTTGACACACTGAGATGGCAATTAGGCAGTTTTTTTGAAGTTTGTGAACCCTAACAGAGCAGAGTGTGTATTGTCCCTCACTTTTATTAGTAGCCTCTCGGTGGTGGCAGTTAGGAGCCAGTCTAGATATGGAAACACTCAAATATGTGCCTCAAGTGATCTGCGCCTACTGCCATACATTTGGTGAACACTGGGGCTGTAGGGAGTCCAAAGGGCAGAGATCAAAACTGGTAGTGACTGGCTCCCAGCCAAAAGCACAAATGACTCCTGGATTGCCTGTCCATTTTGATGTGGTAGTATGCATCATGAAGGTCTATAGAACACATCCAATGGTCTTGTCCCAGAAAAGGGATTGAAAGCAGTGTTACTATCCAGAGCTTTGATTTTCTTACTGATTTGCTTAATTTGCTGATATCCAAGATTGGTCTCCAGTCCCATTTTCTTTGGGACTAAAAAGAACCTTGAATAAAGTTCCAGATCTTATTTGGTCTGCGGGGACTGTTTGGAATACTCTTGTCTAGAAACTTCTGTATTTCTAGAGTTGCCTGTTCACTTTAACTGGGTGGAATGTCTGGGATGTTTTTTATATTTGGAAAGGGGAAAGAAAAGGGCATGGAGTAGTTTCTGGATATGATGCTTTGTACCCATTTGTCTTATTTTTAGCCAGGCTTCTGGGTATAAAGATAAGCTACCCCCGACTGCCTCCAGAGACAGACAGGCAGGCCTCCTTTCAGGAGCGCTGGAAGGTCTTGCCAAGGAAAGATTCCCCGTCACCCTGGTTCCACAGACCCTCTCTGCCACATGGCCGGAGTCCTCCATTTCTGCTCCCCCTCTGCCTGGGAAGAATCACCACGTGTCTTGAAAAACTCCGGCATTTCTGGAACCACACTTTTCCCAAAGGTCAAAAGTGGGGGAAAAGGTCTAGAAGGTAGGGAAAAACAGACTCACTGCAGAATTTTTCCTTCTTGCTCACACCTGGTCAGTGTATGACTTTAGGCCTGAACAAAGATGTGCCATCAAAAGGGGCATTAAAGGAAGGCTTGAAAGGCTCCTCAAAGTTACACAAGTGCATCCAGGAAAGTCTCCTTAGGGAGAGACCTGAACTCGCTGCCCTACTCGCTCCATCAGCTGATAGGAAGAGAGTCTCATGGAGGAGTTTACCACTGAATTTAAGGTGGAGAGCTGGGAAGAATGATACTCTTGCAGCTACTGAACCTTGTAGAGCATCTCCTAGCACTTTTAGATCTCACTGCAACCTGGTAAAATGGGGGAGAATTCAGTGATTTAAGCGCAAATGTCACTGAAGAAAATGTGCGCTTTTCATATCTGTCCATCGTACGACTGTTCGGAGGATGGACAGAAGAGGACGTCTGAACTCCTTTGTGGCAACCACCACCATAGCATCTACTGCGACACATTTTGTAAAGAATGTTTTATCCTCTGGGCATGTACTAAATTTGGCCTCAGAGGGACAGGCTCCACTGAATCTGGCATGTCCCATGCCTTTTGACAAACTAGATTCACAAGTTTGTCAAAAGGCAAAGATACCCCAAGTGGTGGAAGGGTGAGACCACCCAAAAACCTCCAGGACTCCTCTTCAGAGGGATTGATGGGCTTCCAGCCACCACTATGCTTAAGGATTTCTAGGCTGTCTGCAAAGGAGACATTCTCTGAGGGTGACTGTAAGGACCCTTCTGGGTCATCGAGGTCAGTGTCAGATGCGACAAGACTGCTCCGGAGAGTACAAATGCTTCCTTTTACATAATCTCTTGCAAGGGACCTCTTCAGAAGGGTATTCTGAAGAGGTGTCAGAAGAGAGGGTTTCGCCCAATGGGGTGTCCTGAGGCCTTGGGTCTCCACATCTGTGTGGATGTGGTTGCGCAGAGATGGACACTGGAACCTTTGGGGAGGAATGATAGGATCTGAAATTGGAGATGCCTGTGGGCACAGTGCTCTCCTCATTGCCTCAAAGGCCCCCCCCCACCCACGACAGAGGAAGATCCTGGCTCTTAAGAAGCAGAAGATATCCGTGACAGCGAGAGTGTGGGCTCAGAGGCCAATGTAAGAACCAAGCTCACATGCGCAGAGGCCCCAAGAGGCAAGTTTGGATCTGAAAAATGTCAGATCAGACTTGTCTTCCCCAGACCAGACTAAAGAATGTCAGCTTCTAGATAAATCAGACAGCACCAAAATCAGAGTGGTCGGGGGCGAAGATACTGGAGGTCTCTGGTCAGACGGTTCCACTATCAGCTTCATGCAATCTGGCTCAGAGACCCAAAGTCGGGTCGGAGGAGGAATTGTTGGTGAAAGGGCAGGTTTGGTCTGTTCCAGAAGCCCTCTGGGTCAGTTCCAACAAAAGCTTGGCTAGCACCAGTGCTGTCAAAAGTCTCGGCACCACGCGATTCACATAATCAGAAAGGCTCCTGGAGGATCGAGGGGGCTGGAGATCTTAGTCTATAAAATAGGTGACTGTGGTGCTGAAGAAACTGGATCCAGTTCAGGGGACTGGCTCCGAGCTTGGAACACCAATGGCTCAGATGTAGGAGGAGTCTAGGTGGATGGTCTTTCAGAACAGACTGATTTTGGGTCTGTTGAAGATATCTTCGGCAAATTCTTTGCTGGCTCAGATTGAGCCAAAGACATAAAAGATCTTTTTGAAGTAGTCGGATTTTTGAGCGAGAGTCTCTTGTAGGACTCTGACCTTCTAAGACCTCTGAAAAGGAAGTTTTCAGTAACCCCTTTAAAATGAACTTGTTCTCTCAAGAACCCTTGAACTGAAGGAGTGGCAAATTGAAGATTCCTGCAAATGTACTGTCCCCAGGCAGTACACGCACAGTACTGCCATCTGTGATTGACATTTCAGTGCATTTCGATCACTTTGAACCCAGAGGGTTTTGTATCTTGTTTGCTTAGACATGGTACAAAACAACAAAAACACCACAGACTACAGTAAATAGGAAAGTGAAGAAGGCCCTCCAACTTAAACACGCTAGATAGGAAAAACACTGCTATATATTTGGTATATAAATATATATGAAACTGGTAATTTCACAGGAAGACATCAAAAAACTGCCAAGGAAAGGTTAAACTAGTAACACAAAAAACACCAAGCAAAGCACGATGAAATAAGAAACCACTTGGCCAGTGAAAAAGACTGCACACTGAGGAAATGCAAGAAATAATTTAATAAAAATACTCTAGCGCCTTGGCAAAACGCAGCCGGAGTTTCAGTGGTTAAAGTGAAAACACTGCAATATAGGGTTAGAAAACTACCCTGTAAACTAACTACTCACAGCAATCAATAAAGGCTAACTGCTCAACAAACTAGCCTACGAATTTAACACTCAAGAGTCTGGGATAGGGGAAACAATTTAGGCCTAAATATAGTGACGGCCAGTATATTAACACTACACTCGAAAAGGTTGAAACACTTTTTAAATAAGCTTAAACTAATCTATCTAGTTTCAAAAGGGAAGGGAAATATATCTATACAACAAAATGATTATATAAAGAAAGACCAGAGCTAGTTGAAGCGCCCAATCTGTTTTAGCAGCAAACAAGATCTGGGGAATTCCCTTAGAGCATCATGGGATAGGGTGTTGGCCACAAGCTACTTTGAGACCTCAAGCTTTTGAAAATGGCAGAGTCGGAACAGAGGATCAGTTCCAAACCCAACCAGTGGAAGAATGAAAGTGAGCTAGGACATCACATCAGTGGTTCTGAAGCAAGGGGAGCTGGGGTGGCAGCCCTTAGTGTTCGCTTCTGGAAGGAGTTATTATAGGGAATGTGCAAACATCTGATGGGAATAAGGTTTGAGCAGACAGTGGGTCTTCCAGCAAACCATGACTTTGTACGAGTGACCCCCCCCCCCACTGCAAAATTGTGGAGTTAGTACACGTTAGGGGTGTGTGGGGTGACACTACATGAGGGGTGGCGGCAAGGGACCTTGCCCCCTTGTAACCATTTAAAGTGTTTTACTGTAACCTCTGAACTGAAACTGCGTTCAGAATGTAAAGAACCTGAACTGAGGCCAGAGCACAACTACATGAGGAAAGTATATTCATGTACTCGTTTCAGACCCTGGTAAGTGCATCTCCTGTCCTAGAAAAAAAAAAAGTTAAGGTCTGGTTTCAGGCCCAAAGATCTCGGAAAAAAAGTTTGTCTGGGGTACAGTTGAAAGTATAAGCAATAAATTAAGACAAAGCAGCAAACTGGACTACCACATACAAACACTAACTATACCCTACCGCACTTTTTGTGGACAGTCTGGTATACATGCCTCGAAGATGCTGAAAATCTCTGAGAAATTAAAATTAACTGGAGGAAGAGAATACAAAACTGGTTTTGCCACAACCAGCACTGGCATAGTAACTGGTCAGTCAAGATAAAGCTTCCTAGAACTCATTCTTCAGTACTGTTCAAGCAGGACGAAGTAGCAGCCTGAGGCTTTATGTACAAGTAGCACAATCACATTAA